>NW_028262391.1:28970000-29105000 GCF_047370975.1 Nipponia nippon | reverse complement strand
ATGGCAATCATTTAGCTTAAGCTCCTGTCTTGTGGTAATTAGCTGCTAATATTTGTGCCTTACTCCTACCTTGTAGCATTTCACACATCGATTCTTTTCTGGTGGTTGGATCACAGAAACGAAGCAAGAAAATTAGAAATGGCTCATCCTCCTATCAAGGTCAGTATTGTCTTCATTAATATATTTTTCTAGTCTTTTAAGGGTTAAAAGTTCTTAAGACACAAATCTTCTTTTCCTTCTCTTACAAGGCTTTTCCACATGATTCAGTGCTAGGACGCTTTCCTGAAAATGAGCCTTACTTCTTTCTGCTTGAGCTGTATCCAAAACAAAACTTTGTTCTTCCTTCTTTCGCAAACCCATTTTTCAAATATTTATAATGTACGTTTCCAGCCTCCTGCAGTCATCACTAAACCAAATTGTATATATTTTGCTCTTCATGGATCAGTCCTCAAGGCACAAATAGTTTTTGTCACTCTTCTCTGAACTCCCTCCAGTTTGTCAATATCTTTCTAAAAACAGTGTGCCCAGAGCTGAACACACATTGTCAGCTCATGTTCACCATTCTCTACTACTGTGAATGAACAAACTGATTTTTTTGTTCTTTTTGTGAGCACATGGATATGATAAAGTGTATCAACAACTCAAAAAATTAAAAAAGGGTTTACAAAGCTGATTTGGATGTGGGGAGGTTGCTGGCCTCATGTCCTGTCCTTGTAGAAACAGATAACACTAGCTAACACAAGCAGCGTACTGCTCTGTGGTATGCTGTTATCATCTGCTATTTCCCAGGAGATAGTGATGGGATCATGATTTTTTTTTTTTTTTTACTGGATGATGGAACATGAAAGACACTTGACCCTCTTCATAGATTCAGTTTGTTCAGTGAATAACTCTTCTTGGCTCCAATTAATGTTGACACCAGAGTAAATCTGTCAACAGTGGAAACATCTCCAGGAGTCATGATAGAGCTAGATTTTCAAATGAAGGTGACATCTGCAAGAGACCCCTATTGCTTTCAGGATTCCTTTTCCTGTGCAGAGCAGCTCTGAAAGCATGGGCTGAATGTCCTTAGTAATGCATGGAAGTAAATCCAGAAATAAACAGGCAAGAAGCTGGTGCATTTAATGTCTCCTTCCCACGTGATGGAAATTTGGGGTTTCCTTTTAGTTCTTTGTCCTTATTTGGGCACAATTCTTCTTCTCCACTGTGTTTACTTGTGCTGAAAGCACCTACCCACAATGAGGAGATCTTTCCCATATTTTGGGAACTTGAGGGCACTGTCTTGCTCCCACTGATGTCAATGAACACCTTGCCTCTCATGTCACTAGAACGAGTTTGTGCTTCATTTTGAGTCATCTGCAATCCCAAAAGCAGAAAAATGGAGATCTGCAATGTGTTTCTTGGTCAGTTACATGCCAGTTGAAGATGGACTTGAGGATCTTAGCTGAGACTTCGTATTTCCCATCATGGAGACCTAGACCAAATGTGGATCCACTGTAATCACATCCTTAGAGACTCTTTTGCATCAGCCTGGCTCCCCTCTATATTGAAGACGTCAGATTTCTTTTGGATGGTGGCATTCAGACCTGGGGCCCTCAGAGCTCTTTTCATTTGACAGTACCCTATAGGATTCTGTCTCTGAAAAACACCTAGCATTTCTGACCTCGTGCTGATACTGTATTATGACAGGATGTTTTTTGTGCACAATCCCATCAATTGCAGCAATTTCTTATCTCTAGTCCCAATAAGTTTTTATGCTCAGCACTAGCTTAATATTTTCTTTGGTCATCCATGTAGAATTACTTTCCCCAAACTGTTGTGAACTTGGGTCATTTTGTGTTACTTGTTTGAACTTGTCAAATTTCATTTCAGACATGGGTAGTACTTGACTCATATTTACTTCAAACTCCTCTTCCTGCAGTTCATTGCTTTCATTATTTATAGGTGTTCTTGAAAGCGTATCTGCTAAGCTCCTTACTGGGCCTGTATTTCACATTTAATGAGTACTTTTGCAATTTCATTACATTTTTCTGAAGTCCAGGTGGCTCATTGTACAATGGATTTTGTTCTATGGCTCCTAGTGCTTCATGGTCTCTTTCTACCTTGATTGAATTCTTCCCATAAACATATTTATGAAAATACTAATGATCTTTTTAGATCATTATTGATCAATGGCCAGTATTCTGTTTTTAGTGTGAGCGTAGCTTTTGATATGTTTTAGCCAGTGGCTCGGATATCATCTTGCAAGACAGCCATGACCAAAATGACCTTGCACCAACTTGGGTCTTAAGCTCCCTGTTAACCTCAGAATGTTCCAGTGTTGATGTTTCTCTTTACACCACTCTTTACAGTTTCTCTTTACACCAAACCTTGTTCTATTTTCAGTTATCTTTGGGCTTTTCTGCACTATTTGCAAGGGGCATTCAGCAGTGCCTCTTCACTGTGAGGAAAAAATGATATTACGAAAACCTCTTTTCATGGAGAGATCATTACATTCAGCATTTGTGCCAAGCCTTGCACAAGGGGTCTTGGCCAGTGAGTCACCTTCTGTCATTGCTGCAATACCGATATTATTATCAGGAAAACCAGTACTGATGTTCTCATGAATTCCCAGAAAGCTTCCTGGTCAGAGGTTTTCAAAGATGGTCTGAGCTTTTCCTGGAGCTGGAGAGCTCCTTTGCTACTGAATGCTTCTACCTGCCTTAATTCATCTACTCTCATCTGACTAACTGCAAAAGCGCTACTAGAGAACATAAGCATTTTTGTGTTGACAATGCTCGTGGTCATCCTAAACATCAGATCATCTGCTGGTGTTTCAGTCTCATCTTAATCCTCTGAGATCTGGGCACGATATGTTAGTGCTGAGACTACCCTACAGAGATGTTTGCTTGCATCTCCTAAAAGAATTATTGAGCAAAAATATGCATCTTTTCCATCAAGCTTACCCAGCTTCCTAATATGACAATCCTCTTGAATTTGGAAGTCTAGACTTGCATACTTCAAATATACCTTCCTTTAGAGGTTGTATTGAGTTTTTTCAGTTTATTCAAGTCCTTATTTTGCTTGTTTTAACAAAAGTGACTATTTTCTGTTGACCAAGTTTGTTAGTTTCTGTATGCAGTCGGTATGTCTTGATTGTCACCCACTCAGGTTTAGCTGCTGTGTTATCTTTCAGAGTCAGTGTGACTTCATATGGTGCATAATTTTTATGGAACTATAGCAGTCATTTTCAATGTTATGGCCAGTGGCATGGCTTGGGCCCCTCTGTTTGTCACCAAATGCATTGAGAAAGCATATTTCTGGGAGTCTTCCTTGGTTGGTCCAACACGTTGGTCTCTGTATGTCCATCAATCCATTTCTATGCAAATTAATCACAGTCTGTAGCACTTTTATTGGAGCAATGTCTTTCATGCTCTCTGCAAAATCCAGAAAGATTCAGAAATACTAGTTGTATACGTGATTTAATTTCAAGGTGAGATGGTGTTCCAAATGGAGGATCTCTTGGAGGTCAATCACTCTGGTGGAGTTGTAGAGGTGACTTGCAGTGGGCCTCACACAAACTCCACCTTGAAGTTTCATGGCTGCACCCAAGGATGGACAGGAGAAGGGAAGGGTTGCACAACCGAAGCAGCTGGATATATCAGTTGACCTTGGCCAGAGAAGGGGAAAATTGCCTAAAGGGCTGGGAGTTCACATGAGGTCTCTGGGTAGTCTGGAGCCTGGGTTAACACCAGAATGCACCTAGAGCCTCTGATCTGCTCTGAAGCTGGATAAATTCTCTTGCATTCGGGCTCATGCAGCCAGTTTTTCACACCAAATGGATTAGTTTGTTCCACTGCTCCTTTTCCTTGTGACTACATATGCAAGAAAGACATTTCCAGGTCTCCCACCCTCAAAATCTGTGGCATCCTCCCATGCCAAGCCCTCCCAAGGAGAAAAGCAAAACCACCAAACCAAAGGTAAAACATTTCAGTGGAAGATTTCTCCAGCAGGCAGCCTCCTCCCCCAAAAGCAGGATGCACCAAATAACAGAGCAAGCAAACATTAAAAAAAAAAGGTCCATATGCGTATCATGAGCATTTAAAATGGCTGGGAAATTCTTGCTTTTTGGGAGTGACCAGTTCATTGCTTTGCTAAGTATCTTTCTAAGCCACCTCTTGTCAGAAGAAGAGAATAAATGAAAAGAGAGAAAGAGAGAGAAGAGAGAGAGAGAGAAAAAGACCTTTGCATAGCTTGAGCCTTTGTGCCGTGCATTCAGACTGATTTGTACCCTTTGTAGTCTTAATTATTTGTGAGAGCAGGATAACAGGAGTACCAAGCTCACCCATTATTTCCTGCATAAAAAAAGGCACACAGAAGCCGCTGATCGGTTTTGAATTAGCAAACATGATACTAAAAAAAAAAAGGGGGGGGGAGAAGAGAGAGAGAGAGCATAAAAAAAATTCATTAATATCATCAGGGATTAGGAGGCTGATTAAAGTGTAGCTGTTAGCGTATGCAAATGAGCGATAGGCATTTATCAGAGCCTGTGCAAGCTGTCTCAGAGCTGTAAAGCCCACGTATGTTTTTCAGCTGATTAAAACAGTTTTAAGTTCTGGAGGATTTTTTTTTTTTGGAGAGAATAAAAAAAATTAAAAAAGCCACCATCATCTATCCTTTTCCTTTTGGCTAAATTCCTCTAAGTGCACTCCAACCATTTCCACTTGAATGCACTCACTCTTTCTCTCTCTCTCTCTTTCTCTTTCGGGTAATGAGAGTTTGGGAAGGAAATGAATGCAAACTAAGCACGAGGCTTGCAATAGCTTTCTCAGCTTCCCTATGAACTTCCAGAATGAGGCCGTCGGATGCTGCACCCCAGCACCATCTCTGAAACATGCACATGCTGTGATGCTGCAACCCGGCCAGGCTCAGGCCCCAGGGAGAAGAAATGGGCTGGTGGCTCTTCTTCATCAGCTTCATCATGCTTGGGGGCCACACTTTGAGCCCTTTCTTGCTCTGTTTGTGCTCGGATGATATGAGAAGCTCCATCCAAACCACTCACAAGCCCAGCTCCCTGTTACAAAGCTAGTGTACGGCTTAGCTTGCGAGGGACATATAAAACACAGCAATGTAAGAGAGGGCTGAAGCTAGTCCATGCAAACATAATCAGATTTCTTTTTTCTGCTTCCTACGCCCCGTTGGATTTGGTTGTCCTGGCCAAGATTTCCTGAAGAGACTGTTTGGGGTTGTTCTGGGGTCCCCAAGTGAAATACTCAAAAGGGACTTTTTCACAAAACAGTGGCTAAATTTAACACTTTCCAGACACCTCAGAAGGGTCATTTAACACTGACACCTAAATCTGTGCTCTCTTCTGCAAACCTGGTTCAGTTAGTCTACATTTTCAGCACCTCCAGGGAGGAGTCAGTAGTAATACACATTTTTCAAAATTTATTGAAATGTCCCTCTGTTATTGCTAATATTAGGACTTTATGCATCCATTCATCAATACTACATTCAAGTTTGGCTTCCCTGGGGTATGGTCTCTTGTCCATAATCTAAGTATTCTTTTTTTGTTATTTATCAGAGATCATTTCTTAAGGCTCCGGGCAGTTCAGGACTGTTGCTCCTTTACTTGTGCTTCATTTGGGAAGGCATTTTCACAGCCTGGGGAGGCAACAAAAGTGGCTTTGGCAGACTGCTTTTGAAATGAGGTGGCTGGTTGAGGGGAGTGAACTACTGGGGGAAATTTTGGAAATGTTCTAGGTCTGGGAAAATCATGGGGGAAGCGGCTAAGGATTGTTTTATGTGGTTTATCACATGAATCCAAAATTTATCACGTGGATCTTCAACTTATCACATATGTGGAGTATGCATCATGGTAAAGCATCACTTGGAAAAGCAGTCTTAGCTAATAGTCTGCCAGCTTTTCCATTATAAACCAACAATGGTATTTAAAGTGGTTGTAACTTTGCTGTAGAATTTTGCTCTGTTAAAACTTGGCAAGCGAGGTCCCTGCCCAACAGCAATTTTTTTGTTGTTGCGTATTTGGAAGTAAATCAGCTTGGCCATTTATGTTTTAAAAGATTACTTCTTTTGAGTCCCAGTCTCTCATTTCTCAGGCTGGCAAAATCTCCCGGCGCTGCAGGGAGAATGCATCCAGCGTAGAGGAAGGGCTTTGTGCCTGTCATTGAACAGCGACCCCTTCGAATAATCGGCAAAGCACTTTGGCAGGTCCTGGACTGCGTCCCATCCCATATTCCCCCTGCAGAAGCCTGGTTATTCATTGTTATTTCATACCATTCATTACCAACCCATCCAAGACCAGGAAGAAATATCGTGTCTGGGAGTAAAATAGCAAAACAACAGAACAGGGCCAGCTTTGTGAGTGACTCAGTAAACCACAGCGATGATAACACAGTTATGCTAAGCACAATGTTTATAATGTGAACAGCAGTAAGTTCTTGTGGGTGCAGCTGAGATGAACGCGGCAGAACTCAGCAGCAGGGCTATTGGGACGCATGGTTGTCTGTATGGTGGGATGCGCACAGTCATACTGAGCTTTAAACTACTCAAAGGGTGCTGCTGAGAATGGCTACCCAGCAAGGCTGAACTTGGTGTCAACAGATAGGTGAAAATAGTGTCCAAAAGCAGGACCAAGCAACACCCTTTGAAAAATACAAGGGAAACCAGTTAATATGAAGGAAAATGAGGCAGCTCCAAGCAGAATTCTTGAAGTATATCAAACCAGGAGTCAAACGGGTGGCTAAGATATCCTACAGTGATGGATAAAGATCCACCATTGTTTAGAAGTGGACTTTGAGGTTGGAAGAAATGATTGACACTCAGTGTTAGTATAGAGTAGGATGCTGCAGCAGGACCGATCTTCATCAGTATTTGACTTTGCAGGTATCCCATAGTTAAGTAGGACAATTGGCTCTAGACATCACTGACCTTCAGGAGGCCCAACAGAACAGGGGAACTGAACACCACCCTGGTGAATGATGTTGGGATCAGCAAGTGGAAGGTAATGCCCATGGAGGCAGGGAAAGCTGGTGTCATAGGTGTGCTGAGCCTGCTGATCCTCAGCTTCAGTGCCTATGCCCAAGCTCTGGCACTGGAGAATGGTTATTGATCTCTTCATTCTCTTCTGACCAAGTCTTCCTGACTCAGCAGACCACTAACCAATTTTGCAGGTCATCTGTGTAATAATTTTAAGCACAGAAGCCTTCACAGACCTTTCCATGACAGTGTTACTATTCCTTGTATCATTTCCAGATCTTCTGTGGACCCTTGGGAAATGGCAGCAGATCTTCACTGTCACTCACAATGCAGGACTCGTACAAGATCACTGCAATGCTCTCTGCTTTATTCTGTATTCCTTTCCTGATGATAAAAAGGAGCAAGAAAGTATGACTTGTTTTTAAAAAAAGGCATAAATGGTGATGAAGCTGACAGTGCCACTGCCAAATGCGGGCTCCCACCTTGAAGCCAGTGTGAAGTTCTGGTTGTGCCACATCCAAAATGAAACAAGGAAACAACAAAGGCTTAGAGACAGGCAATACAAAGTGTGGCTAGAGTGACGATGTTGTCTCTGTTTTTTCCCAGGAGAGAATGAATAGAAAATGAAATGACTGTAATAAATGGTATAAAGAAGGTCAAGCAGGCAATCAAATTTATTTTTTAGACAATTACAACAGTGTCTCATTCAAAGGGATATGGAATAAACTTGAAAGGCAACAGAACTGAAACTGATAAAAAGACACTTTTGTGAGAAATTCATACGTAGCTTAGGGAATTCATTGCCCCAAGATATTGCTGCAACCAAGTTCTCCAGTTATGTTACACAGAAAAAAGCCATTACAAAAGATATAAACCTACACGTTCCAGGACTTAAGGAAGCTTGTTCCACAGCAGCCTGTCCTGGGTTTTTCTGCATCTCCTTCTGGCATCTGTGGGTGTACGGTGTCACTGGTACCGGACTGGTGCTGTTCTGAGCAGGTCCGGCTGTTATCTCCCGGCATCTGGAGATTTCCATATTGCAGCTGGCCCTCCGAGAGATGGCACCGTGTGCTGCTCTGGTGGAGCTGGCAGGAGAAGAATGTTTTGCGTTAATGAGAAAATTGGGAATGTTAATTTCCCCTGAGGCTGGATGCACGTTTCAGGACAGAGTGCTCTAAGTGGTTGTTCCCACGCTGGGAAAGGAGGTGCATTGTGGAGTGACAAGGGATGTGGTCTGCCACAAAGCAGAGGAGGAGCTGGGAAGATGAATGCTTTTTCCCTCCCACCTTGAGTCACCCTGATCTTTGGATGCCGGATGCAGCACTGTCCAAATGGGTACCCCAAGCAACCAAGACAAAACTTGAACTTTTTTAGCTTTTCATTCAAATTAAAGCAAGACAAACCTTTGCTTGGTGTCAAGGAACAGAGAATCACACAAAGGGCTTTTTGAGGGGCCCATGGAATCCCCTACTCTATCCACTGTGCACTGGGGCACAGCTCTGTGAAGACAAGCCAAACCCACAGAGAATGGTCTCCAGGCAGAACTGGAGGAAATTCTGCATTGGAAATGAACTGCAAAGAGGCTGAGCACACCATCTGCAAATCACCTTGCAACCTAGGCATCCTGTGTGCTGAGTGAAGCAGGTGAAATAGGATGGAAATAGTACATCATTGGGGACCTTCCCTCCAGGCTTTGGCATGAGAAAACAAACACCCTAATCATGGCATTTAACAACTTCTCAGTCTTTCACCTTATGGCATTTAATATTTTTGGGGTGTGTACCTGCATGGAGTCCTCAGGTGAAAAAAATCATATGCAAATAGCTAGATTTATCATTGTCTGTGAAATACAAAATGTTCCACCCCCTCCCCAGCTATAACTGTGAAGTTTTTGCACCTTTGCTTGCAACAGAAAGTTATAAGTCCCCTTTTTAATTAAATAACAGCAATCAAGCTATTCTGAAATGTGTCATTTCAGTGTAGCCATTTGACAGAGCAGGTCATGAGCTAGTCAGCTGAAGCTGTGGTTGTCCATCTGCTGAGGATGATGCCTGAGTTTCAGAGGAGCTTTGGGGCAAATTTCCTTCTACTGATCTCCTCGACATGGCACTATGGAGACATGAGCAGCTGCTGAGACAGGACAGGAGAAGAAAAAATACTGCTCAACTTTTAAGCATTTTTGGACCCCTCCAAAGGCTGTCTGCAGTCTCATGGAGCTGGCAGATGAGATTGGAGTCCAAGATGTATTGCAGTAATTCCGCCAAGGAAGTGCTAACAACAGGAAACACAATGCAAATATAATCGAGGTCATCAGCCTCTTTTCCTTGCATAAGTACTTAAATATGTGCTTATATTGCAGTTACTTAACTGTAATTGCTCAGGGCGAATGCGAGATCAGGTCTTTACGGTCGCTGAGCATGTATGCTTCCTTCAGGTGATGTATTGGTTTCTGACCCTCCTTGGGTGCGCCCTGTAAATATTTACGCACCCCCAGTCAAAGGCTTTATGCGTTTATTCAGAGAGGTGACAATTAATATGCAGGGGAAGGAGTTTTCAAAGCTCCTTACAAATGTAGTGTTACCTGTGAATTGGTATAGGGGACAATGACAGATGCTGGGCAGGAGTGTGTGGCACATCCAAAAGATGTCTCTCTTTTGGAGGCATCCAAAGAAACTTTTTTTCTTTGCTTTGGGTGGGGAAAACCTACTTTGAGCAACCGCTGAGTGATGTCAGAATTGCCACCCTTGAAAAGATACAGATTACTCATTGATGCCACTAAACTTTCTCACGCCACTGCCAGATGGCCTCCTTGGTCCCTCCAAACCTCATAGCTATTTTCAGCCCTCTTGCAGCTGGCCAGGGGATGGCCATCTGTGGCACTGGTAGAGTTAATAAGGATGAGGTGATCATTTTTACAGCTAACTGCGCTGCAGTGGGACAACAGAGATGCTAAAGAGTATTTACTGAAAGGCAGAACACTTGTAAAAAAAATATATCCAAGCACACATAATTACCACAGCATATCATGCTTTCATTTTGCAGCTTTCTTGATAACTTCTGGCACAGCTCTCTGGCAGGGAGAGCGTGGGTTAGTGAACAAGCCATCCGTGCATCCTTTCCCATCCTTGATGTGTCAAAGAATTGGATACAGCCCCAGCTGAAGCTTTATTCTTGGTTTAATGTGCAGATGCAACTGGCATACTTATGCTTTTCCTGAATGCCTTACATCATCCAGACCAGGTTAGAAGGACCAGATACTGAAGGACAAAGTGAAGAGGACTTCTTTGGAGTACATTACATTACTGCGAGCCATGTTGTGCACCTCCTGTCTCCTTTGCACGTGCCTTGCTGGGTAGAGTTGCTCACCAAAGGGGCTTGTCTCTCGCCTTTGACACTGGAAGAAAATGATGCCTAGAACAGGTAAGACATGCACTTTTCAAACTCAAAGAGTGATGGATCTCAGCCTAAATGCATGCTGACGTGCTCTCACTAACGCTAAATTCTTATGCTCATTCATTTTACTTTGCCTTTTTAAACAAGAAGTTTGCTGAGGGACATCCATCCCTCCTTCCCACAATTTTTAGGCTCTTGAGGGATTCTGCCTGATTTACCCTAGTGCAGGTGAGGAAATACTATGGCCCAGCCTAAATATCTGCATGGACCTGGGGCTCGACCATGGTGCACAAAGGGAACACCCAGCTCTGGAATCCGTCTTCAGCACACCCATTTCTTGCTATTTTTCACCTTTTTCTGGCACTGTTTTCTTGCACAGGGAAACCCTTGCAGCAACAGGCTGCATGGTGGTCTGGACATGGATGGAAGTTTGGACGGGATGTTCTCTGTTTCTGAGCTTTAGCTGATGCCATGGGAGATTGGCTGGGTTGTGGCTGCTGAGTCTCTGGTGTTAGAGATCAGGTTTCTGTAATATGGTAGAGCTCAGTTTATCTTGTTTGGCGATATGTGCCTGCATTTTAGATTGTATAAGTGCAAAATAAAGCTCCTGACCCTTCCATGAAGGTTTTCTGCTCTCACAGAGACTGCCTCCAGCAATTCTCTCAGCAACACAGTTGTTTGAAGAGTTTATTTCAGAAATGGGAAGATGTTCATAAGCATTTGCAAGAACTGCTCCCATTGCTACCCTGGTGGAGGGGCTGGGGGTTGCAGAGGCACCCGTAACCCAACAAGATCTCCTATATTATTATCTTGCACCTTTATTGATCCCAACAGGTCCATCGCAGGAGACACAGGCTTTCAGGGAGGAAATTGCCATCTATGTGGATGTCAATACAGCCCAGCAAAAGCCTAGGAGCAGGTACCAGCTTTACCCTTGTTCACAGGTGGGCAGTGCAGTCCCAGGGAGATGAAGGGAGTTGTTTGATGCCAACTCTGAGGCAAAAGCAGGCACTAAGCTCAGACGGCTTTTGAGCCTTCCCCCACAGATGATTCTTTCTCACTTGAAATGCCTCTTTCAGCTAATGTATGTTGCAAATAGTTTAGCTCTAGTTTTGCTGTATGGCCTTTTACAAATTCAATTACAAACCCTCTTTTCTTGCCACAGTTGGAATTGTTCTTAGCCTAATATCACGTTCGTCAGGGTTTTGTTTTGTTCTCCTTGCAGCCCAAGATGTCCTTGTTCTAAGTCGTAGCATCTCCTCTGCCTCATGGCCCTACTACCTTTGCATGGAACACTTCTGGTGCTCTAAAGATACCAAAAGGTTTTAATTACAATTAAGCCAAGTCATTTCTACAGTTTCTAGCTGTAAATAAACAGCCTGTTTTGGATAATGGAGGTAATGGTTTGCATTTCAACTCTACTGCTAACCTCTGATTTTCTCTTGTAATATTTTATGTGGTAAAATCAATTTTTTCTGCTATTCAGTGTAGCCTTTCTTTTTCTTTTTAAACTTGATTGTAAAGCATGTGTTTCATCGTATCCTTGTTACCCTAGGACATGCCTGCTGTAGTTGAACTAGACTGTAGTCATGCTCTTTTTCAGAGGGGTCTAGAATCCATAGGAGAAATTTTTGTTGTTTTCTCCTATTGCTATCAAAGAAAGCAAACATGTTATCAGTTTATTAAAAGCCAGGTAAAAATAAGAGATATCAAAAGATAACCATTGGACACAGCAAAGTGAGATGCATTTTGTGACTTACAGTGTATGAACTGCATGCACTGAGACAGTAAAATAGTGTGTGACTGCACAAAAAATTGAGTGGGCAGGAGGGGGCCTTGGGACTGCCTGACCTGTCGGTGAGTGTCAGCTGCAACTAGCACAGGACCTCTCCCTCAGAGGAAGGTGATGGAGATGCTGCTGTGTGCAGGTGTGTGCTAACTTTCTTCTTGTGAAGGCTCAACCCTTGCTCTTTAGGTAAAGGCAAAATTTCCTATTCCCAGAGATGCTTGGTTACATTCAAAACTGAGAATTTAGTGAAAGGGCTCTCTTGACAATATGAGGACTGGCTTGGATGTGGATGTATTTTCTGAAGATACAGTGTGGCTTACCATATTGTGTGCTGGGCTCAGGACACATCTGTTTTGGGGTTACAACCCTTCTGTATGGCCTTAGTCACCTCCAAGCTACAAGCAGGCTACAAGACTGTCCACTGGCTGACTGCTGTGCCTTATGCTGTTAAGCACACTCTTTATTTTCAGAGTTGCTCTAAACGTGCTTTACTAGGGCAAAGTGACTTTTCTAGGTAGGGAACTAATTGTGATTATTTCAGTGTATAGGAAATATAATACGTATCATCAGTACAAACTGACTTAAGCCAGCCAACGAGTTATCATTATAGAGTATTTTGCTTTAGGTCATTTAAAGCCTTAGTTAATTAAATACTGCTATGTGATTTCTTTCTAAGGGTTAATCCACAATCTAGATTTTTTTTCAATCAGCTCCTCACAGTGACCACACTGCAATTTTAAAAACAGAGTCCTCAGACGTCATTGGTGTTGCCTTGAATTGTTCTTCATTGTCTGTTGCTAAGATTGCCCTTTGAATCCTCCCTCAATCATCACCCCAGCACCCTGCACCAAATTTAAAACATCTGTTTTTTCTGTTTTGCTCTGCTGCTACACCCTCCTGCCTGTTATTCTTCTGTACCTGAGCAAAGTCACAACTCAAGGGTAGGAAGAGGAGAGAGAAGGGGATGCTGTTCATCCAGCTTGGGGGTTGCATATGAATTTCAGCCCTGGATGGCATTATATTAATTTGAACATTGCTGTGCTGCTGGCAGATGGCATCTTCCATTGCCATTTCATGGACTTGTGTATCTTCACAACCTTTAGCCCCATAATGTTTGACCATAAACTGCTTCTGTTAATCTTTGGTAACCTTCAGTAGCTCCTGAGCCAGGTCAGAGCTGAGGTAGTGAGTTAAGCCTGTTTCCTCAAAGACTCGGCTGCTGGCTGGCCTGTAGGCAGCATTTGCTGCTCCGTGAAATGCAGCTCCTCAGTCTCTGGATGCTTCCGAAGTATGATGCTCGTTGGTGGCCCTTTTCCCATGGAGATGGCAGGGAGCAGACTGCTTCTGCACAGCTTCACATCAGTGTTAACTTCAGGCTGTGCCGGCAGCAGCAGTACTAACAAAGAGGAGCAGGGCTGGGTCCATATATTGTATTATGCAGCGGAAATCTGCACCAGCAGCAACCAAAAAACGGAATAACAGAGATATAGAGAATTCCTTCTAAACACGTTTTTACAGTTAAAGTGCCAAATCTGGAGCCTATACAAGCAATAAAGTAGTGTGTGTGTGTATCACTTTAAAGACCTGCCTAACCCCCTTCTCCAGAACAGAACTATTAACTCTTTTTTAAGCCAATAATCAATGAGTGTCTAATTTGTTACATTGACATTTTTGCTGGTTTCATCTCGTTCAATTAATTAACAGTAAAATGTTTCCTTTCCAGGTGTAAGCGTGGGGGGGTCTCAGCAGCCAGATAAGTTTTGACCTTTGTTGAGAAAACATTTAAATGAGGTTAAGCCTTGGATCTTGTTGATCGAAGATCTGGTGTCTGCTCTGACAGATCTGATGGGCCTGGGAATACATTACCTAGGGCTTCCAGGGGATCTCTAGGCAGTGCCTGGGCTCAGTGGTCTTGGAAGGGCAACTGGGAAGTGGCCAAAATGGAGAGTGGAGGATGTAAAAATAGAACACGCTCCACCCTGAATTCTCTTCCCTGACTCCAAGGCATCTCTCTGTCTTAATCTCTACAGCTGCAGCTTGCCCAGGAGTCCCTGGGACCTGCACTCTGCTAACTGAAGTGCATTCGGATCAAGGCTTGCTCAGTGTGAAGTGCAGCTTTGCTTTATGAAGCATCATCTCTAATGCACCTTGTGTTGATGCTAGTGTGAGATAGGGACATAGTGAAAAGAGGAGAATAGAAATATTATCAAGGTACACCTCGAGGTGCAGCACTCGCTTTAATTGCTTCTGGAGCTCTTCACTTGGGCCTCATCAATAGGGCTAATTCTTGAAGAAACGAGAACGTAGGAGAGTACAGAAGTGTACTCAATTTATTTCCCACAAGAGATAGTCGAGTTGTTTTCTCTTTATTATGAAGGTTGATAAGAGCAACTGGGTAAAGCCTGGACTGCTACTTAACCACCTTTTAATATTCCTGCTGTTGGGTGGAGGCTAGCTGCCAAGCTGAGATGCTGTGGTGCACAGTGGCAACACCCAGGACGGAAACAGGGACCTGGGGCTTTTTCTTCTTATGTTGCGGCAGCACTTGAAGCTTTAACCATTAGGTGCAGTTTGTACTTGTTACCCCAACATAGTTTTTGCCATGGAAAACTTGCAATGCAAAAGGGGAACAAGGGAAATCTACTATAGAAGGGAGGATGCTGAAGCATGCAATGAGATCTGCTAACATATCACAAGGAACCAAAGCAAAATTGCGGAGGAGCAGGTATCCCCTGTGCTGTGGGGTCACCCTCCTCAAAATGTGGGCATTTACCACATCATTTACTGCTGCCCCAAGAGACAGGAACTCTTGGATCAGTGAAATAACCTGAGATGCCTCTTTGGGCACCTTCAGACACCTGCCTGCCCAGTGCAGTTCTGTGTGGGCTCCCCTGCAAGCACTGCAGTGCCCCTCAGCCAGGTTCAGGCTCAGCTTGCATCTAGCGAGCCTGGGTGCCTCCATGCCCAGACATCTCCTTTGGCATGTCCTGGGTGTCAGCTTCCCTGCAGGTCCCTCACTCGGGGGCCCATCATGGGGTTGAGGATCCATCCCACCCCAGATGCTGCCCTATGGCCATGTTGACCTCTTCGCTGGATTTTTCCAAGGCAGGTGTCTGGAGCACAGCAATTGCAATGCTTGGGAGGGCTACACGTTCAGTTTGTCTCTTTTGTGGCAGATCATACCTCTTCCTTGTAGTATCCTCTTCTCTATCCTCTATACTTTTCTTAAGTCCTAACTAACTAGTGCAATCTCAGTAAAAATTAATGATGTTACCCCTGAGAAAAATTAAACATTACCCTGTTATGCCATGGTTTTGAGTAA
The DNA here is from genome assembly GCF_047370975.1 of Nipponia nippon. NCBI lineage: Eukaryota > Metazoa > Chordata > Aves > Pelecaniformes > Threskiornithidae > Nipponia > Nipponia nippon. The sequence continues at coordinate 29,089,518 of NW_028262391.1, read as the reverse complement.
ATGAGTTTGAAAACAGCTGGAATAGCAAAGCCGATTGGTTGTGTCCACCACACATGAGAGAAGTGACCCAAGTGATGCCCTGTGCCCCGACTCCCACCCTGACAATTAGCAGGCATGAGATACAATCCATTTGCCATCCTCATATTTATTGTACAATGAACACATGCCTGTGCTTGCTACTGTAAAACTGTATTGATGAGATTGGTTTTCAAATTTTAAATGACCCTGTTAAAGATAATTTATTCAGGGGAGTGCAATAGCTGCCACCTGCTATGAGGTGGTCATGAGATTTTGCAGAAGATTACACTCCTGCCTGAGCAGTTGATCCCTGTTTTAGGTCAGCTCATGTCCTCACTCCATAAGCAACAGTTTTTGAAAATCTGACCTGATGCTTTGTCCACTTGTGAGGGACATTTTTCTTAAATGTTTCCTAGTGCTGTTTGCCACGAGGCATTTGAGGGGACGGCATTGCCTGTCCCATGGTATGACTTGCGGTGGAGCTGTGGGCAGTCACATCTCCTCAACATTCCCAGGGACTGTGGAAGCCCACACCTCTGATAGGGGACATTGGAGCCTCCGAAGGATTTTTTAGGTGTCCCATTCCCGGTGGCCTCAGTGACAGTAAGGAGCTCAGCTGTGGAGGCAGCCTGAAGTGCCTGACTCTGCTGATGACACGTCACAACTTCCATGGCAAAATCAGCTGTTGGGTTGCAACCATGGAGAACACACACAGACCTGGGTTTCCTCCTAAATCCCCACAGCCAACATCTCCTCTATGCAAAACCCAGAGCAACTGCCTCGCAGTCTGTCCTACCTCAGCAGCAATGTCCTCAGGAGGCTGTGTCCCCACTTAGCACGTCTTGGTTGCACCCAGTACGCCACCAGTAGGGCCATGTGCGATGAATGGGCCTCGCCATGAGCAGCACCATGGGCCGTGGCCTCTGCAATGCTGGCTGGATGGCTCAGCTTCCCCATCGCTGTCCTTTGGGTTTATCCATGTGCCCATGGATTAGCACCAACAGGAAAGCTTTTTCTATGCCTTCATCCTCGTCTGCTGCCAGGCATTCTGATGTGACGGCTTTTGCTTTTAAGTGTCTTGCATTGGTATATAGCTATTTACAGTGCCTGTTTCTGCTCTCCCAACAGTGTAAATCAAGATTAATTCCACTGAAGTTTATGGAGTTACGCCAGTGTAAAAGCTGACTGATAAGAGATTCAGGCCATTATCGTCAGGTTTATTCACTTGTTTGTTTGAAATTATACGTGTTGCTGTGGAATGATAAAATGCATGGATTCAAAGGCAGGTTCACTGCAAAGTACAATTCAAAAGGTTTTTGATTTCACATAATACAGCAAAACAATCACTTACAGCAGTTAGTATTTTACTGTGGAGTAGTATCACAGAGTTTGGAGAAGGAAAGGGAGAATGGAAGTTTCACTACCCACCATCGAAAGCAGCAATGGCAAAGCCGGGGTACTATCCCAAAATTTTACATTGATGGTAATTTAAGCAGGTGTCTGTGAGAATGAGGCAAGGCGGTTCCCAAAATCCCTTCAGTGCTTATCCTTCAGGTACCTACCAGGGGGGCCCACCAGCTCAGAGCCCAAGTGGACAATGCAATTTCATATTTTTTGCAAATTTATTTTGCAAAAGAGCCCACTGCAAATAAATGCAACGGTAGGGCAGAGCAAGCTCACCAGCTCCCGGGCTGTTAAATCCTCTCCAAAAGAGCTGGTGTCTCACCTGTCCTTGCGTTTGCACCAAGACCCTCATCTCTTTTAAGACAGCAGAAACTGAGGCAGTACCACTGCCTCTGCATTTGCTTCAAAATATGCTGTGTCCTGGGGGATGTGGCATGGAAAAGCCACTGTTTTTTCTCCTTTATGTTCTACAAAGCAAATGGCCATTGGATAAATAGTTCAGATTTTTTTCCATGCTATTCCTAAAGAGATTTTTAGCTGATGTCTGGTTGCATACACCTAGTATCAATGTAATTTTCCCTTCTTTGTGGGAATTGTAGTTTCCTTTCTTTCACCTCCTGTACGACACACATTCACCCTACTGAGTTACTCTCCTTCTTGCTAGATGTCTGTTTGGAACAACCTGTCCTCCAACATCTGCTGGTTTCCCCAGCACCTCCCTTAAGCGATTGCAGTGCCAGCATTTTTGTTCCTTGAATGCAGAGATACTTCTCCTGAAGAACTCTAGGCTGTTGACAGGTGGGTTTGCTCTTACACAAATATATGTATAAATTGAAATAGTGGGATTCAATTTTCCGTGGCTGTTAATAAAGAATCTCACTGTTTATGTATACGCATACAGTTCTTCAGCAATTTGTACTAATTTCAGTGTGACTAATGTATTATTGTCTGTGCTTAAGTTAGAGAATGTTAGTTGCTTTGCAAAGTTGAAATTGGGGAAAGGCAGATTTCAGGATTTCTTGTGGCTGCTTGTGGGTGTGATCATGACAGTGTGTTTAATTACATGACCATGTAGTGCTTTTTCTCCTTAGCTGGGCAGAGGGTAGGTGGTACCAGGGTAACAACGCTGGTTTGACATTTCTCTCGTCCTTCAATGTGTGGCTTCAGGACATTTCCACCTGGATGCCAGCTGGACTACTGACAGCTGTTGACTTTGGCGCTTGTATCTCAACCTCTTGCTTGTTTGGAGAGTCCCTTTTCTTTCTATAAATGGGTGATGGAGGGCGGGAGTGGTCTCTCTGACACACGTCACCCAGGTGCAAGGTGGAGTGCTGCCCTCCTGGGTCTGCACACCCCTAAATGCCCTTGGATCCCCACGCTCTGGGGTCAGATCCATGTTGCCACCAACCACAGGATCAAGTCATGCTTTAAAAACCTGGGGCTTTACATGGAGAACTTCTGGTGGGTCTTTCTCCACAGGCCCAGCTGGCATCTCTGCCCACCAAAGCTGTGTTGGTGCTGAGTGCTGGCTGGAGATATCCTCATAGATCTGCCCTAAGCAGAGCAAGAAGATGCTGCAGAGCTGTACCGGTGGCAGGAAATCCCTGTAGTCTTGGGGTAGATATATAGCCAAAGGGTGGATGTCTCCACTGTGGTCTTTGCCTAGCAGAGGGAAAAGCCTTGATGAATGCTGAGCAGGGACAGAAACGACACTAGACCTTTGCAAGCGACACCCAGCACGGTTCGGTCCCAGTGCTCTCCTAAATAACTGTCTTTTGTCGGACGTGATATTTCACTCCCCGGAGCCAAGCACATCCATGCCCTCGTGCCACTGGGACCAATTATCCCAGCCCAGCCCCATGGGCCGTGCGGAGCACCTGATGGCAGCAGCATCCTTCGCACGCCGACAAGGGGCTCTTGCATTATTCCACTGCCTTTTTTTTCCCCCTCAGTGCTTGCCTATGTAATGTTCTTCCCTTACAAATTTCATCTTGCTGCACTGTGCATCCAAACGATTCAGTGATGGAGCGCACAGGGAAAAAAAATTATAATGCCATTAAAAGTTATCATAAATTTCAGATCAGCATCACTTTTAATCCGATACACAATTTTACTGCCTCTATAAAATAGGTGATTTGCAGTGGTCTGAGGCGTCTCCTGGCGCATTTTACTTCTTTTTAAATTAAACACACCAACTTTGTGCTGAATTCAGAGTGCGGACATAAAAAAGGGGGTAAAAAGGAGAGGGAAGGGACATCAGATGGGAATTGCAATTGAATCTTTATATATGCCATCTTGGTACTGTGGTACTAAATATAGTGCGAGGTAAATAGATGTGCTGAAATATTCAGAATAAAAAACAAATGTTCCAATAGCAGAGAAACTGAGCACAGAAAATGTTTCCCCTGCTGCTGTGCTTTAGAGGCTAAAATGCTGTTGTTTAAAACACTCTATGCTGGAAGATCTTATGTATCTCATGCATTAAATTACACACTGTGCACAAACATGCATTTTATATTTTATATTGTATATTATGTGGTTTCTAAGCCCCCCCCCCCGCAACCAATGGAGCAAGCAGTAAACCCAGAATATCCAATTAATATAAATATGACGTTATGCCATTTTCTGATACGAAATTTTTAGGAGTGAAAATGTAAACAGACAGCATTTCATGGAGAAATATTTGAAATTAAGATCAGAGATCAGGTAATTGCGTGGTGGTGATGAATGTTTCACCTGCTTGTAGGCCCATCGGTGTCACAGCCTGACAAAACTGCTGTGACCACCTGATGGGGTGGGTGCCCCAGTGACCCACCACTTCTGGGCCAATCATTTGCAGCTGATCTAATGCATATCTTCGGGAAATACATCCAGCCTTCACTCAGTGTCTCAAAAAGATGAAGAATTAACTGGTGGCTTTGGTAAGCTGCTCACTGCCTTCAGAAAAAAACAAAATATTTCACCAAGGTAATTCTGAAAGGGTTCATTTCTGTTGTGACTTACTTCATTTTTCTAAAATGAAAAAAAAAAAAATTAGATGCAAGTTTTTAAAATTCTTTTTTCAATCAGTACAACATGATCATACTGGCTATTAAAGAAGATTCACAAGGCTCTGCAGGGCCATGCCAGAAGACCATGTGGTCAAAAAAATAAGCTAGAGAAAGAGCATATACAGTTGCAGCCTCTTCCTCTACCTTTTTCTAGACTGGAAGATTTTGATTTGAATAAATTAACTTTTGCCAGTGATAGTAACAACCCAAAGCAGCCACATTTCAGTGAGACATTCCCCCAGCGGCTCTCATTTTCAGCCGACCACTGGGGTGACCAGCAAAAGAAGAATTTTTCCTGTGGTTTGGATGTATTAGCTGTAAAATGACTGAATGGAGAGAACCAGTCCTGCATTACCAAAGCAATTAAACAACTCTTACCACTGTGGTACAAACCCAGCCCTGAGGATGAGGCTGCACAAATGACACAAGCAGTTTGAGGGGTGAAAAAAACCAACAACAACAACTTTTTTTTTGCTTTAATTTCCAGGTAAACAATTTTCCCTGCCAGTCCCATGCAGGTGCGTGGACATTTCTCTCCCTGTTGTGGGGCTGTTGCCCTCCCTTGCTGCAGCAGCTGCCGGGTATTTTCCAGCCACTCCTGCCCTGACACAGCCTCATTTCCCAACTCTTTGCTTGTGGTTTTTTTTGAGCTGGGGCAATTTCTTTCCTGGTTATGGACTCTCTCAGCAGCTCCTGCTCTCCTTCAGACTTCCATGTATGGGTTTGATCTTTCAGCATCGCTTTTCCTTCCTCCCCTCAGCTGTGCGGCACAGCGAGCTGCCTTTTCCCAAAACCACTCTGCCTTCAAGTGCTTTCCTATCAGGCGTGACACTCCGCAATGGGCCCAAGGGCGTGATATTTTATTTATTTTGATTTGTATAATTAAAGGGGCATCTATTCCTGAATTGAGCCAGCCTTGTGCTGATGATGTGGTGAAATGCCACTGGCATTAAAATGATGGTTTATTTTAACTAGGACTGAGACAGACAGTAGCTGACACCATTTAGCAGCTTGTCATTGTTGCTGGCAGGGAAAGCATCTCCAGATCTCAAAGTAATGGCAGTTTGCTCAGAAAAACTGCCTGTGCTGGGTGTCTGGGGTTGAAGGGAAGCAAGTTCCCCGGGCAGCTGCAGGGTCTGACCTCTGCTGCAGCACCTGGCTTGTGTTGCGCTGTGGCTTGCAAGGCAGGAGATGCCTGGGAACATCCTCAAAAGTCCCCTCCTGTGCCTGGCACGGGCTGCTTTCTCCTCCCCGCTGCATTTGTAAGCACAACTAGAGAGCTAATAATGACCTGGGGAGGTGTGTTCCCCCCTCATCTTTTCTTATGGCTGATCACCGCTCAGTTTGCATGTTCCCTACTGTATTCTGGAAATCCTTCAGCCCCCACCCAGTGCCTTTTTTTCACTGTGCCATTTGTGCGCACCACATTGGCAGGCCACTTCGGATGACTCAATTTGTGCAGAGGAGAGCTGCCCCTTGAAGATGATGCCAGCAGAGCATGACCTGGCACTGTGGTGAGGGGCTGCCCCCCACGAGGCACCCCTAGGCACAGCAGTCAGAGCTCAGAGCCCATGGTAGGACCACAGTCTTGAGTGGGAAAACAAGGCTTGCTCCAGCCTCTGAGCATTGCAATCTATTAACCCACCCCCCTCCCTACTAGCCCCATGGTCCCCCCTCCCCAAAACCTGGGAGCAGGCAGTGTGCAGCTGGAGCATCTCGTTGCTAACAGGTACATCTCCTGCTCCCATTGATTGCTACCCGGAGGGCACTCTGTGTGGTATGGATGACCATGTGCCTGTCTCTCTCTCTCTCTCTCTCTCTCTTCATTGCTCACTATTCAAATTCAAGGCTTGTTTAATCAGCAGACATTAGCAACTTGACAGGAGTCTGGCTGGAAGGGAAAGAAGCGGGTGGGCATAGAGGGGGGGCTCGGGGAGAATGCTGCTGTGGAGAGCAGGGGGCTGTGTCTCTCGTGTTAGCCTTGCTGCCCAGATGTGCAAGGGGAGGAACCAGGGGTTGCGCTGGAGTGGGACACATGAAACCATCCACGGACAGGCACTGAGTAACTGGGAAGGACATGGGGTCTGGGTGCCTATGCCAAGCGTACCCTGGCAGGGCTCTGAGACCAGGCAGCTGGCCTAGCATGAGCTCTCCTCCTCTGAGGTTCACGCTATGGCTTTTTGGGAATCTGGGGGGAAAGATGTTTCCCTTTTTCTTGCAAAATGTTGGCTTTTCTAGGCTGGCTTTTATTCCCCCAGCAATGATTCTTACATTCCCCAAGGAATTCTCATCACCCCATATCCCTTCACTTGTTGGGGCTTTCCCTGGGGACCTGTCTCCAAGTCCCTGCTCAGCCTCCCTGCCCCACTCTGCAGTGTGCACAGTCCTCTAGGAGGGGGTACTCTGAGGTCCCACGGGAAACGGGGGCTGATTTTTCCATAGGAGACCCCTTGGCATGATGAGATGGTGTTAGTCAGTGAGGGAACCCCACTTCCATGAGGTGGTGTTGCAGGGAGGCAGTGACCACCCGTCCCTGGAGCATGGCTGGCTTCTGTCACTTGTGAATTGCTGACTGATAGAACATGGGACCAACTGTGAATGAGTCTGGAAGCAAATATCCCAGCAGCTAACTTGCCAGGCGCTTCTGTCAAGCAGAAACTCTGCATGAATTTGCAACTCACTCTTCCCTGAGAGTTACAAATCATCAAGATGGCTGTTTGCAGCTAAAAGGTGTCCCAACAAAGGGGGAAATCCTGTTTAAAAAAATACAGTGCTGTAAGAGAAAGCAGGTACCAGATTTCTCTATAAACCACTCTACTAAAAACTCTGTATTTGTCCTGTTGAACTCCTTGAGATGAGAGCCCTCCTGAGATCTCCCAGGGACAACCTGGCTCCATCCCATGGAGGCACAGCACAGCCTGGGCAGAAAGGGGACCAGAGCTGCTGGGGGCACACGGCTTCATTTTCTGTCCCTTGTTAGCAGTCCTAATTAGGAGGTTCTTTATACCTTTCAAATTCAGTGCTTGCAGTAGGGCTGTCTTCCTATTGATCAAACTACAAAAGTGGATAAAACCCATGTAGTTCTAAGGAGAATTGCCAAATATTGATACTGGGAGAGAGCTGATATTGTATAAATAGTGAATAATGCTTCTAATTACACAGGCTTTCATTTTCTGGTAGTATAGCTGATTACTTTCAACACTCCAGGCTGGATCTTCAGCTGAGTGCCTGGCCTTCACTTTAAAGATGAAAAACAAAGCCAAAAAAACCCATTATTAAAAAAAATCTTAAAGTGATGCTTTTAAGAAGAGGAATTATTTGGGTGGGATTCATGCCCCGTAGCTTGATCCACCCATGGCGATCCCCATCTCCTCTCTTCGCCTGCAGTGGATGCATTGGTCTGTCTCTGTTTTACTTCAAGGACTACTTTCACGCAGATGCTTACCCTCCAACTGGCTGGAGATGGAGGACAGGAATATGCTGGACCATGCCAGCGTCCACCTGCCAGCACTGTCTGTGTTCTGCTGTCACCTGCCATCAGAAATATGACATTGTGCTGTTCTCCGCATCCTCCTGCTGATGAGCAAGCCCAGGAGAAGGGGTAAGACAGGGCTCACCCAACCATGTCCTCCAGCAGGGAAACAAAAACTGGTTTAGGAAATAAAAATCTGCTCATTTTCTCTTTTCTTCTGGGCATGATTCTCAGGGCTGAGGGGAAGGTGGCTGGGTCTGTTCACACTTGGGGCTGGGTGCTGTGTTTTCTGTCACTGCAAGCTATGGATTTGGTTTCACCACCACTTTCTGTTACAGAAGAAAACCAAACCATAAATCTTTTGATACTCCTAAATTATTTTAATGATATCTTGGCATACTGTTAACATGTTCTCCCTTCCCATGTCAAAGAATAGTCTTTGTTAAAAATTACTTCAGCTGTACTAGAACCATGAAAAAAATCTCACAGCATTCTATAATCAAAATGCTTTTTTTTTTTTTCCCCTGGCTTTTGAGTCAAATTAAGACTAATTTTAGTTTGGGATTGTCCAACAATTATTTTCCTTAAACACCTCCAACCATAAACAAAAAAGCATGTATCCTTGCAGCTACCTCCATCCTCTCTGAAATCCCAGCCACATGCAGGAATTGCTTTTAAGCATTTCTTTCTCCAGACTAAGAATTCCTTATGTTTTCCTTTTCAACCTCTGCCTCTGCTTTGCTATCAAGGGTTGCTGCTGCCTTCTCCCCACCACATCCTGTGATGGAAATATCTCTGCTCTGTCCTCGGCATTGTCACATGCCGTGCACAGACTGTGGAAGCCTGATCTATCCCAAGGTGTCATTAGCTCCACGCGTATCTGCTCTCCCTCTGTCACCTGTGAGCATCTCAATGGCCTGCTGTTATCCCCGTGAGACTCTAACATGCCTTTTTATTTTCTTCCCTACGTCACCTATTCCCCACCGTCCTGCTTGTGTGTGTAATACAGTGGTACCTCCACCCTGGGCTGTGTCCGCCCCATCCATGCAGAGCCCAGGAGCCTGGATGGGTGCTGCAGTCCTTGTCCCTGCTGGTCCCTTTGGGCTTAGATGGTCATTACTACTTTTGCTGAAGCTATGCTGTGATGGGCAGGGTTTGCCAGTGAAGGAAGCTGGAGATGCACAGCCAGACCATGACTGGTGGCTGTGATGCGGTCTGCTGGGCAGGGAGGGCAAGAACAAGGCTGTGCAGTAGCAGAACCTACAAACCACCCAAAGGGCAGAGGGGAGCAAGCCCAATACCTTCCTCCTCTCTGTTGCTTTTCGTTTCTTTGTTTGGTTTTGCTGATTGCAAATAACATTGGAAATGAGGTGTCTGGGTTTTACTCCCTCCTCTCATATCATCCAGTGGCGCCTCCATCCCTTGCTCACTTCCCCAGGGTTTGCAAACTCATTTTGCACAAGTCCAAGATATTCTCAAAAGCCTAAACTGGTCCTAACTCTGCGTCAGAGTTTAAAGATGGAGAAAAATATCTCCAGCAGGCTCCAAATATCTCCAGTGGCAGTGAGCTAGTGCCCAGAATGAACTGAAATTTTGCTTAAAGAGCAAAAAGTTAGAAGGGATGCCCACGATGGTATAGGTGTTGAGGGTGATGTGCTGTGGAAATGCTTGCCAATGGGCTGGGAAGTGCATCAACTTGTGGCTAGGTAGAGCAGACACACAGCTACCTGGTTGTCCAAGCCTTTGATCTGGATTTATCTTTATTTCTTTCTTGGCTGTTTATTTGGTTTGTGCTCTATTTTCTTGCTTGTTACCTGCTAGCTATGCGGCAGGTACCAGCCTGCCCTCAGCATATCAGACTGAAGACCAACATCTCCTTGTTTCTAGCAGCAAGGAGGATGGTGTGGTCTAATGGATAGGAGCTGTGTGCTTCTTCCTGAAGCACAGGTTCAAAAACTGCTGTTGCTCTTGGCTTTTAGAGTAATACATACTCAATTGAGATGCCTGACCACCCAAACTCATGAGGCATTAAGTGGGCTGGGCAGGGCCACCTGACAGGCCAAACGAGGACCTTTACAGAATGAGCTGACCTCAGGAGCTCCATCTTTTCAGCATCTTGTGATCATGATCACAACAGGGACCGTGAAATCCCAGGCAGGTGAGCTGGACCCTGAGGATGCTCAAGGACTGTGAGCATGTTGCAGGACCATGTGGGAAGAGAAGCAAAGGTGTAGGCACGTTAAAAAAGCTTTGGGGGAACCAAGATCCCATGCAGATGGTGAAGTATGATTTGTACTGACCTACCCAAGCCTTTTGAGATGCTCGGCCCTGAGGCCAACTGCAGATGTGAAGGACAGAGCCCGACTTGCATCCAGGGAATTGCTCTGTGCCAGGGAATGGGGCATCTGCTCACATCTGGAGCAGGCAGGAGAGTCTGGCTGAATCTGCAGCTGGCTGCACAAAGCAGAGCTAGCACATCAAACCACCCAACGACAACACCAAGAAATTCCCTGCCTTGTGAAAATACTTAGCTGGGTGCTTTGGAGGGGGCCCTACATGGCAAGTACACCCAAAAAGGGTCTGACACCCCCCACCTCCTCCTGCTTTGGCACTGTCCCCAAGCAATCCCTCTGGATCTGCAGGCAGCCCCACAGCGCTGGCAGCCAGCAAGGCAGGAGACCTGGGGACGTGGGATGGTCTCTGCGTGGGGACCAGGTCCTGAGCCCCGGGACCCTGCTCCCTGCCTCAGCACCACAGCATGAGCCTCAGCTCTCAGTGGTATATGTGCAGGTGTGTAGGTTTAAATCAGGCCCTTAATGTTATTTGAGCATGGATTTTTTTTTCCCCTCCTTTTTTTTTTGTGTGGTTTAGTTTCTCTCTTAACAGGAAAAAATGATCAAAAATAAGAAAACAATCACTGTTTGAAAGTGAATGAAGGGCGCTTTCTCCCCCTCCCCCATGCTTTTTTCCTACTTTGACATCTCAGTGGTTTTTTTTTCTTTTAGCCGTGGTTTCTGGGATAGGTGATAACTGCCAGTAATAGGATTAGCATTGATTTCTTTAGCAAGAACAGAGATGTGGCAGTTCCAGCCATTTACTGAACTGCCAGCTTTGAAATATCAAAAAAAAGAAAGAAAAAGAAATCTGCAGAAAAAAAAGCTTCTTGCAGCATTTTAAAGAAAGGAAAGCCTATGTGAATTAAAATACACACATACACACACATGCGCGCGCGCGCATACCCGCACACATGGAGTATATAAATATATATATTATATGTATATTATATATATGTATCTCACTTGGTGCTTTTTTTGTTATTGTGTGATAAAGGATCAAAAGAACTGTCTCTGTTCTAAGCTTCAAGAAAGCCTTTTTTAAATTCATTTGGCTTTCTTTAGCTTTCACTTGCTAACATATTTTAGGAGCTAATCTTACATATTTACTATTGTATCCTGACTTTTTTTAACCTTGAAATGGAAGCAAAGACAGAATGAGAAAGGGGAAAAAAAATAAAGGATTCAGAAGAGAAAGAACGAGGGGATGTGCCCATGGAAGCCTGCCGTATCTCCACCGCTCTGCAGACATAATGTGAAACCCACCCAGTGCTAACTTTGATGTGGCACATTTTCTCCTTGCTGCTGGTTTTAGGGTCCTGGAGGGATATTGGTTTGAGGTGCACCAAAAGCTTGGGTTCTGCCCTCAATCCATTGGAAATCTCTACCTTTGCTTCAGCATGCCTGACTGTCTTTGTTAACAGCATTTCTCAAGGGCCAGAAACCAAGGTCGGGGCAAATCAGCGGTAGCTTAAAAGCCAGAATTTTAGGAGACTGGAATGATATTCTCTGTCCTTCCCTAAATGCTGTAGGATATCGTGTATTTAGTGTCTACCGATCATCCTCTTCAACTTGCATTCAGCCCTTGGGGGAGAAGAAGGTCCAACGGCAACATCTGCAAACAGAAGTGCAAGGTCATATGTAAGGACCAACTGCTGGCTGGGAAAATGTCTGCTGTTTCCCAGCTCAGGGTTGCTTCTGAGCACGGTCCAGGTCTTGAGGAGACCCTGGCTCAACCCTTTGCCTGCTGATCCCCAAGAACCAAAACGTTGTACCATTCAAGACAAGACTCAAAGCTCGTTGTGGAAGCATTTGTTCTTTCTCATCAGATCTTGAGCTGATGAACCACTTTCATGAGAGCTTATCTTTATGTGAAGAGTGTATGCAATGACTCATTGTCTTCATGCACAGCACAAAGCTCAGAGCAGGATGGAATTAGGGCTCACTTTTCAGCTTGTAAATGCAAAACAAAAGAGCAATCCCAAGTTGCAGTCAGCAAGAAGAAAGCCCTTACTGCTTGAGGAACTGGTGCATGATATTCTGCTCAGTTTTCTCGTCTAGCAGCATCTCAGCTTCATAAAGAGTTGAGATGGATTCCTATATAAAACCAAGTAAAAAAGTGGAGGAAGGAGATAATCAGATATATTATTTATAGTTGCAGTCAGGATTCACTAAACTGCATGCAATTTGCTTGTCATTGCATGTAAGGGAATCTCTAGGTTGTGCTACGTATGGTGGGCAAACGCCCCTGAAGAGGATATTCATGGACCCAGCCAAATTTAGATAGGGTCACTTCCCTACATTTTCTGTACATGAAGAGGCACTGGGATTGCTCCTGTGAGGGGCCTCTTGCTTTCCGCCAGCAGGAGATAAGGCCTCTGTGCTGTAACAGGCATCAAGTCAGCCATGTGCCTTTTACCGTTCTGGTGTGAATCTCCCTTAATTTGATTGGAGTCACATGTGTATTGGTAGGCACACAGGCTGCTGTCTCACCAGCTCCTGGAGATTTGCATTTCTGTGTTCTTATTAACAATCGCCCAAAGATCCGTGATGCTCATTTCACAGACTCACCTTCATTGTGCCCTCTAATCCATGTCCCCGGGGTCTACTTCTGACATTCAAGCTTCAGAGCAGCTTACAAGCCTTTATTTTTTTTTAACATCAAACTGCCAAAGGAATTATTGTTTCTTTCTTCTGCAAACATGGACCTTCTTTCTCCATCCCCCCCTCCTTAAAATGCTTAAAGACTTGCCACGATTACACCATGGGTACAGGAATGCTGGGGCTGGGGGTGTGGGTGTGTTGCTAACCTTAAAGCATTGAGGCTCTGGAAATGTCTCCCAGCAAAACCAGTAGGGTAAACCCCCAGTTGCTCTGGAGATGGATCTTGGCTGGTGGAGGGAAAGGGTCATATGGTGTAGTCTTCAAGAGCATGGAAATACGACATGGAAGAGCCAAGATAAGAGGTGTTCAGGTGTGGCAAGTTGAAAGCACAGTGTTAGCTCATCTTTTGAAGAGTCTATGTGAAATCTTTCTTCAGGGAAAGAGTGGTTAGGCATTGGAACAGACTGCCCAGGGAAGTGGTACAATCACAGTCCCTGAAAGTATTCAAAAAACGTGTGGATGTGGTGCTTAAGGACATGGTTTAGAGGTGGACCAGGCAGTTAGGTTAATGGTTGGACTCGATGATCTCAAAGGTCCTTTCCAACCTTAATGATTCTATGATTCTATGATCTTTGCTCTCTTGCAGGAGTGCTGGAAAGAGCAGTTCATGGGTGTGCCTGGACTAATGGAAGAGTTGCTAGAAAAGTTACAAAGATCAGGAGTTTTTTTCTTCTTCTGCACCCAGCCTGGTTGGATTTCTTGGACAGTGTGACCAAAACAGTCATACACTACATTTTTATGACATTGAGCATCCCGGTATGACTGTGTTGATGCCTGTTCCAGGCCTGATGGCATTGGCACCAACTCATTTCTTCCTAACAACAGACCGTCCCGGAGCTAGCTCCTGGATTGGGAGATTTGTTGAGCTTGTCCCCAAGGGGCTGACTGCTGTGGCTACCTGGCACTCTGCAAAACTCACCCTTCTGCTGGGAGTTTCCCTTCCAAATTGGTTAAAGATGTGCAACATTGCCTAACTAGTTTTAATAGATGATTATTAATAGCAACAGTAGCAATAGTTTATGTTACAGGATAGCCCAGAAGCAAGTTTAACAATGCGTTATATCAAACCTTCTCTATAGCTGTTCTGCAGGATGATGAAAGCCTTGGCTGTGCTGACAGCACTGTTTGTCCCCCAGCACTAATTGCCATGTCATGTCCAGTCTGGCACTGGGCTCATTGCACTTGTTTCCAGCTCCACTGCTGTTATGAGTGCAGCAAGCATGGGGACTGCCTGGCTGCTGGCCTTGGTTTCTGGCTTGGGTTGGGTGGCACAAGGATGGGTGTAATCCTCCTCTCCCTACAGTCTTTTCCCCTCTATTATCTCTTTTCTCTTTTCCTTTACTTCTCCCTTCCTCACTTCTACCTTGTGCAAGGGGCTGTGCAAAATGGAGAGGCCTGAACTGGGAAGAGGGCAAGGATCTTCCTGATGCGCCTGAGTTATCTGCGAGGCTGAGCACACCTGGGACTTTCCCTCCTGCTCGGTGAAATGAGAAGCCCATAAATAGCTGAGCCCAAGAAGACATTTCCATCTCAGCTAAGAATTCACACAATGAACCCAGCCAAGTATGCTGTACTTTTCCCAGTTTCCAGAAGCTTCCTGACTGCTGGCATCAATCTAGAACATTTCTTTTAGCCAGGTGCCTCCCACTGTCCTTGCATGAGCATCTTTACTGTGGTCATCTGGGCTAAGGACAAGCTCAATTCTGCCACAGTCTTTCATTGCTGCCACTCCAGCCTAGACTGCTTTAAATGTCTTTTCTGACCTCACCACCTGTTAATCTACAAATATGCAATGTCTGGAAATTAGATTCCAAAGAAATGGGTTATAATTAACCTTTTCCTGCCACACAATTTCAAGTTTTCTCACTCCAGGCTCACTTTCTGTGGGTCTAATTGCAGTGGTGGCACCGTGGGACATCCGCCAGCCCTTCCCCGGGTTCTCTGAGCTCAGCAATCTCTTTATATCTCTTTCTCTTTAATTTCCTGTAATTAGCCATGCTATAACTTCTGTGCACACCAGGGGAGACTTGGAGAAGGGAACAGTGCCAAACTCCTGGAAGGATCCTACCTTCCCCTCCCCATGCCTGTGCTAGGGCTCAGGGCCCTCCCAGGCTGGGTTTGCCTGCAACACTGCTCCTGGCAGCTTTTGGCTTCATAGCTCTAGCTGGTTTTCAGTGCCTGGCTCTTTCATGTTCTTGATAATGTTTTTATAGAAACCTGTGCTTCAGCAGTGTTTAACACAGGGGCAGTGCCTGGCACGGCGGCTCTGCTCGGTGGGAGACTTGGAGACCAAGAAGGTCTTCTGAGATGCTCCTCTCTGGATCTACCAAAAGCCCACAGTGTTATAGAAGTGCTGCAGTGTCCAAAAAACCTGGAACCTTGCTGACTGGTGCTTGCTAGGACAGCAGGGTTTGTGAAATCCTAGGAAAAGGGAGGTGGAAAGGACCTTGGGATGACCTTGCAGCAGGACCAGCTGACTTGTGCTGCTCCAAGTGGGTGGTGGTCTTGCTTGTTGAAAAGAGACCTCCATCAATACAGGCACAACCTGCTCCCCCAAATAGCCTGTCCCTGCACTTCGGCAGCCTCAGTGCTAGAAAGGCTCCCCTCATATCCAGCCTTAGCCTCTCCTGCTGTGGTTTAAGCTCACAACTACTTATCTTACCTACCAAGAAGAAAAGCTATCCCTTCCTCTTTCCATAAGCCTTCTCTGTACTTGGAGATTATAGCAATGTCCCACATCTCCTCCAGCTGAGCAACCCCAACTTCTTCAATCTTTCCTCAGAGGCATTGTTTTCTGGTCTTCTGATAATTCCCTCTCTATTCATAGACTTGCTGCAAAAAAACCCATCTTGTATGGGAAGATGTAGATTCAGACTTAGCAAAAGAATTGTGTGAATTTGTTATGATTTCAGGAAAGTTCTTCATTTTAACATGTTCTAAGTCCGATGGAATTGAAGCATGTGTTTTCTTATTTTAAAAATGCAATGCTTTGATTCTTCCAGATGAAAAAATGATTCATTAAAAGAAGTACCATGATTTTTTTTTTCTTTTAAGCCATTACCTATTTGGAATGAAGATATTCCACTTGCAAAAAGCAAGAGACCCAGAGAACCAGGGTGACTCCTGAGCCCTTTGGTCCAACCCACTAGGATTGCAATGCTCACAACAGAAAAACCTGTTCAGAAATTCCACAGAGGCCCTGGTAAAATCTATCCAGTCTTTTGCCTCTGTTGGACTGTTCCAGATGATAGTTGCTCTAATAATTAAAATCACACCATGAACTTCCCTGTTCACTTCTTGGAAACCCCACGACCTTGAGTTCAGAAACAAGAGTTGGCTCTGAACTGCCAGTGGTAAGAAAAGGATTTGTGGTTTGGGAGAGAAGTTTTGGTTCTTCCTAGATGGGGACGCATGCCTGGGATTTTGGAGTTACAAGGCATGGGACTTCCCATGGACTGTGCTTGTGACAGTGCCTTTCCAGCCTGCACCTTACCTGGTGCCTCTGTGTCCAGGTGTAAATCAGGTGCACCAGGGAGATGTGTTAAATCCAGAAGAGTGAGAAAAGGCCAGAAACGCGAGAATAACCCCGTAGAGTGGGACACGCTACTGTTCCCGTTGAAATAAATGGAAGGACAAGTAGCATCCAATGTGGCATAACAAAGCGCTGGCAAAAGATAGGAGCGTAAAGAAAGAACCTATAGTGAAAAATGGAGAAGGGAAAGAGAACTAAACAAGAATATACAGTCAGTTAAGGCTTGCAGGGAAAAGATAAGGCCAGCTCAGAGAGCAGAAAGGCTTAAGGGGAATAAAAAGAGCTTTTACAATTATATCAGGGAAAAGGGAATACTAGAGAGAAAGTAGTTCCATTAATAAATGAAGAGGGAGACAAAATCAATGGTGTTGCTAAAATGGCAGAGCTACTGAACTCCTTTGCTCCGACAGTATTTAACAAGGTGAGAAGAGAAGAGGGGCATAGAAGTTATAAAATAATGAGGATTTTGACAGTGTGATTCTTCAGGGGAAAAGCGGTTTGAGGGAGAAGGCACCTTGGAAGACACAGGATGCAGTACAACAAATAGGTGTGCACGCCCATGCCTTTTGGGAAGTGGTCCATTAAATCACCGGCAATTACTTCTGGAGAATAATGGGAAAACAAGTAAGGATGGCCAAGTGGGATATGGATATTTTTTATTTTAAATGGCCAACCCTTGAAAAAAAATCTAGTGAGTTTACTACTCCATTAGGTAGTGAAATCACTGCCATGTAAAATATGTTATCACCTAACAGTGAAAAATAGTTGAGCTTTGAGGAGAAAACCCCAGTGCTGTGGACACCAGTAGGAGTTTGCTGTGGCTTAGTTCATAGGCAGTGAAGAGCTAAGAAGAATTATTGTTGGTGCTCTTTCATGTCACATTCCTGTGAGCAAAGCAGTAATGCTGTGGCAGGGTCTGTAGAGGGGTCGGGTCTGGCTGCAAGATGCGGCTCATGGCTGACCTGTGATGCACAGCACATTGCTGTGCCTTGTGGCTTTGTGAATGCTGTAACACACAGCTTTGCAATGAGAAACGCTACCTGCCCCCTTTGTGTAAGGGATGACAAATGATTAGCTGGAAATTCAGAAAGAGATGGGGTAATCAAAGGAAATAATGGAAAAAGTTGATTTGCAAAATGTCTCAGAGAATAGTGAGATGCTAAAACCAAGTATTGCTGACTAAACTCTGTGCTGGTTATGTCTCTATGGAGCCTTCCAGGGAATTTAGTGGGAAGGAAACAAAGTCCTTCAAAAAGCTACAGAGAATTCCATTTCTGAGTGAGAAAACTACCTCCTTTTGGGGTATTTCACTGCTTGCCAAGGAATCTGAAAAAAGAGAAACAAGTAAAGGATGACACTTACAAAAAAATCAGTTTGTTTTTTTTTTCTTAACAGAATATGGGTACTAAATCACTATTTTTAACTACAGTAATTTATTCAATTTATATTCAAAATGTAACAAGCCTCGTGGTTTCTAATTTTAGCTACCTATTGCAAAAATGCATTGTGATAGTCTTCACCATAGTGAAATTAGAAAATGGTACTTAGATAAAATGCAACCAGGAGTGACTGGCAGGTGTAGGGGAAAGCGGCTGAGCTGCTTTAGTTCCACATGCCAAAAAAATCGGAGACATTCTTCCCGTCAAGTGGTCGGCCAGAGGCAGCTTCCCAGAATTCTGAGGCATTTCAGCTGATAAATTCAGCTGATAAATTCAGCATTTCAGCAAGTAAATTTCAGAAATACAATCTTATAATGCAAGGCTTGTGTTCTGCTGTCTGCAAGTGCCTGCCAGTCATTCCCATCTGAGGAACTGGGACGCCAGACCGTGTGATGCTCAGCTGTTTGCTCCCAGAGAAATGCTCACGATCGAAGTTATGGCTTGGTTGCTCATCAGGGACCATCAGGCTAGTTTTTCCCTCCATTCTCCATATTTTAAAATTTTTTTTTCATTTGTGTTTCTTAGGGTTCCTGAATGGGAATGGTGTTTATCAGCACTGGTCTTCCAGAGCCATTTGTATAGGGCTTGGTCAGTGATCTTTATTTGTGGGCTCTGTGTCCTAGAGATCTTTATACCTGACATCGTCTATGTGATGCGCTGCAGTATTATTTCCATTACTTCCATCTATCAGTGAAGGACAGGTCTTTCAAGGTGTGTAAGCATGTTAGTTCTTGTGAACCCGCCTCTTCCGAGCTAAGGATCACTTCCATGGCAAATGTGGTCTCTGCTGGGCCATTTGACACTTCTCCAAGCCACCTAGCCTGAGTTTTGAGGTATGGTCAAAGCAGCCAGAACTCCTGATAATTAAAAGCTCTTGCGATGATGATGTTCACAACTTTACCACCTCCTCAAGGACCATCGAGCTTGCCTTCACACAAAATCCCTCTCAATGCATGCAGGAATGAAATGTGACTGTTCTTGTAACCACGGCTGCTCAGATATTTTTGAGTTGAGGCAATTCCCCATCAGAAAAAGGCGTTTTGCCAAGAATCAAAATTTTCTGTGGGAAGATTGATTTTCATGGAATTTCTTTCCAGGAAAATGAAATGAAATGAAATGCTTTCTCTGGTGACAAAGTTTATCTCTGCATCTGTCTCAGCGGCTCATGGGCAGGAAGCCCAGGCAGCAGTTTAGGGGGATATGTCCTTCACAGTGCACAATGGGTGGTATTTTTGAGTGAGCCCTATTGGAGAACAGATGGGCCAGGGTGGGTGACACCTGTAGGTCAAGCTGGAATGGACCAGGAACATCAGTCCAAATTGCAATGTTCTGTTCAATAAATTTTTCTCAACTTTTTCTTCCAAGAGAAGTCTTCATATATTTTGCCATTCAATCTGGCTTTACTGTAAAACACACTTGAAATACTAGGGATTTCCTCAGGATGAAGATCCATGCTTCTTTGTCATCTCTGTTTGCAACAAGCTTCCTTAGCGAGAGACAAATGGAAGTCACGTGGCAATGGACTCAGCAGGGGCTCCACCTTTCCCCAGCAATGCAATGCTTGTACGGTGAGTGCTTGAACCATCTCCATCCCACTGCAAGGAAAATGTTTTCACCTGTGGCTGTTCCTACCAATGGCAGTTGTGACTGCCTTTCCCTGCCAGTAATCCCATAGGATTAGAAAAAACAATTAGAACATGGTGGAGAACCTTTCTGCTGCCTTTGGCAGAGGTCACGGGATGCCGAGTCTCAGCTACATTTGCTTTCATAGCATTGGGAAGCTGTTTGGCCACAGCCCAGATTTTTGTGTTGGAGGACCTTGGAGGAGCACTCCCCAAGCCAACTTGTGCAATGAAAACTGCTGAAATCAGCAAGGGATAGATAAATCAGGGACAAGCGGCAACTCAAAATGCCTGTGGTGGCTGAGGAGCAAGGGGGATGTTTTCTCTGGCTGTTTCTGGGGCATGCAAAAGGCTACGTCATCCCCAAAATACCGGGTAGTTAGCATTTCCCCACCAGGTACTCATCTGTCAGGTTTGTGGTGGAGAGCGGAGGTCAGGGCAACGTTTCTGCCAATGCTCTGTGTGACAGTCCCTTCTCCTCCCCCATTTAATTCTTCCTGCATGAGATCCATGCAGCAAGGGATGAATTTCAGCCATAAAGATTGCTAGACAGCTCCTGACTTTTACACCACCGGGGAAAGAAACAGCTTCCAGAAATGCTATTACAGGGTGCTGCAATCTCTCATCCCACATGTCCTAATACCCCCCAACCCGCTAAAACAATGGCAGCCTTCCCCTGTCAGGTCGCTTCAAAACGTGGCTTGCAGTCTGCGATAAATAGCCCTGCACAGCACTATCATTAAGAAACTATTACAGACATAGCTGGGCTTCCACTCGGCTGCGTCAATGCAGAAACTATATTTCCTATTTATTTGTTCCGTTTGTTTATTTTGCTGGACCACCCCATGAACCTGGGAGAAACATGTTAGAAAAAAAAATTATAGCAACGCCAACTATTCTGGGAGATACACGAGCCCCTCCATGTTTATCAGGTTGAGGGCACTGTATTTTGATGTCAATAAGCAATTTTTCCAGCCCGGTCTCCTGCCCGACCCTTTTAATCCATCAATATATTATTAGAGATAAAGTTGGTGGAAGCCTGCTGCAGTTAGAAGATAAATGACATCTCTGAAGTCAGGCATTAAAGACTAGATTAAGGCCTTGTGACACCGTTTTCAGTGCTCATCTGTGCACTTCTGTTCAACCTATCACACTGAGTGACAAGAAAGAAAAATAATGAACTGGGCCAAGGAAAGAAGAAGGGAAAAAAAAGGCAGAAAGAGAGAGATATTTTTTTTCCCCCTAACACACAAACTACATCAGTTCACACTCAGGATTAGACTGTATTTAAAAAAAGGGGAAGGGGGGAGTCTGGAACTGGATGGTACTATACAGATTAAAATAGGAGAAAGGGGAAGCCGAATGAGGAATTGCGGTTTGGTTTTGTCCTGGGTTTATTTTATTTTATTTTATTTTATTTTATTTTATTTTATTTTACTTTATTTTATTTTATTTTATTTTATTTTATTTTATTTTATTTTACTTTATTTTATTTTATTTTATTTTATTTTATTTTATTTTATTTTATTTTATTTTATTTTATTCACTTCAGTATTTCATTTCATTTCTTTATTTGATTTTATTTTTTCCTTGCAGGAGTGACCTAGTTGAGTTTACAGGATCCTAAGGGTTTTGTCTGGAGCTAAAGCAAATCCCATTTAGGACCAAGGAAACACATCCTTTCGAGAGACCGAGTTAAAACATCCGCAGATGGAGACCTCTCCTCCCTCGCTCCCATTACCATCCTTTGTCTTGGTGCAGTTGTGGTGATGTTTGAGTTGGTTGTTAACACCGATTTTAAAGACATCCCTGATGGTGCAATTACAAGGTTTTACCTCCACCTCCAACAAAAATGCTGGGCATGTGCACATCCCTGCGTGCACATATACATGTTTGTGTGTGTGTGTTTCTCAGTACTATGCAGGAACATTACCACTGCCCTTTCCTTCATGTGTGGAGCCCTCCAAACTAATA
Organism: Nipponia nippon; assembly: GCF_047370975.1. Lineage (NCBI taxonomy): Eukaryota > Metazoa > Chordata > Aves > Pelecaniformes > Threskiornithidae > Nipponia > Nipponia nippon. The sequence continues at coordinate 29,068,010 of NW_028262391.1, read as the reverse complement.
ATATTACAAATGCATCTTTAGAGGCCAGCCATATGCTGCTTAAGATCGATGTGACTTTTCTGTGGCCTGACACATTCCCTTTATCCTTCCAAAATCTAGGCCCCTTCCAGCTGCCTCAGCCTTTGAACAGTACTGATGCCTCAGCTGAGAACTGCTCCTGGGCATGCTGCTCCTCAGCATCAGCTTTCCACATCACGCCGCGGTGGGGAGGTCTTTGCCCTGTCTGTGTTGGGGAACAGAAGATGACAAGTCAACCCAAGCATCTTTGCACTGAGGTCATGAGGCTGTGCAATCAGGATAGCCCTCAGACAGCAGCCTTGTCCTGCTCTAGTGCCATGTCTGGCTTCATGGCACAAATTCAAGGCTGTTTCAAGCTCAGCAAGAGTTTGATCATGACATTTGGTCTCCTGAGGCTGCCTTGAAAAAGGCTGTTGCTCCCTCTATGTTTGTGGGGCACCTGGCCATTGCTATCACATCATGATGACAGCTGACCTGACCGTGGAAGTAGCTGGTCATTAAAGTTCTGGCTTCATTTGGTGTGGTAGCTAGAAAAAACAGGACTATGATGGCAGAGTCAAGGAGGGAGGGCAGCAGAACTGAGTCTAACCTCTCCCTGGAGTTTAAGGGGAGAGGGAACGGAAGTGTGCAGTTGTGTGTGGGGCTTGGCATGGGCCCCTCTGCAGACCTCTTCACCTGGACCCACTGATTCACACTGCCCTTGACCTCTTCCACTTTGAGATGCCCAAGGTCAACACTAGCCTTTGGCAGAACGGGTTGTTTGGAAGAAGAAACATATGTGTAATCGGTTGTGCGTCCTCCTTTGGAGGAGCCTGGACATCTCTGAGTGGCAGGGCTCTTTTTGGAAGAGGCAGCATGGGGATTTCTTGGAGGGGAAAGGAGAAAGCTGCTTCTACCAAGCAGCCTGTCTGAGAGAAGAGGCAGCACACAGAATACTTTTCTCCAGGAAATCGTTACTCAGCCAGATCTGCCCACCCAGAGCATCTGTCTCCCCAGCTAACAGGGACCTCACTCCTGTCCTTGCCAGGAGAAACACCTTTCCTTACCAGTCACAAAGCGGGGAGAGATGCCTTGTCAAGGGGCCTCATCCTACCCTTTGGGACAACTTTCGCCAGCAAGCAGACTGGGGGGAGATTGTCCATTGTAGCAGAGCAGAGAAGCCTGTGCTGAATCTACCCTGGGATCTGACGTGCCTCGCCGGGGTCTCCATTCTGTACAGTATGTACATTGCTGCCGTCTTCTTCTTTTGAAGATATTTTTTAATGTCTTAAAAAAAAAAAAGATTACTTTGTTACAATCATTCAGCAAAGGGTTTCTGTGCCTGTAGAAAATATTAATAGACTATTATGTGGTCCTACAACTAATTTTTCCACACATATCATCTGTCTTTGCATGGTTATTAAACTCCAACAATATTTCATGCAATGCTTTCCTGCTAAATTAATTTGGTTTCTTCTTCTCCTGCTTCTTTTTTTTCCTCCTTCCACAACCTTTAAAATTAAATTGAATCTTCATAATTATGGCTTTTTTGTTGTTCGTCATATCTTTTTCTTTTCAATTTTCCTATCAAAGTGGCTATACAGTTTAATAAAGATGTAAAGAAACAGAAATGAAAGTGTAAGGGACAGGAAGGGCTGTGTTGGGATCAGAGACAGGGGACTCTGGGAGAGCTGGGAAATTCCGGAAAGGCTGGGATAGAGGTGAGTGGGGAACTGAATAGCACCTTTCTGGGTTGGCTCCAGCCTACATGGAAAATGATGTGGGAGAAGCCATTGCTTAGAAATGACTCGTCACATGGGAACGTGGAGAAAGTGTGTTCCCAACAGGACTCATCCTGATTCATCCATGAATTTTGGTGTTGGTCTGGTGCAGCTTGGGCTTACCTGCTGCCCTCTGCAAGCTGTGGTGGTAAGAGGAGGTACCCTTCAGGCAATGCCCCTTGCTTGCACAAGGAAATGCCCCCATGCACATTCAGACCCACCCTGCAGGATCACTGGGTGCAGGACTCTGGGGCTTTCCTGGGGTTACCCAACCCACAAGTTCTCCCTCTGATCTCTCTCTCCTGTCACCACCTTCCAAAAGGCTGGGGAAGGTCTCCTTGGCAAGGAGACCACAGCTGAGGAAACAAGTTCTTTGTTTGAACTGTAGGAGGATCTGGCAAAGTTTCAGCCCAGAATTTTCTGATGTCCTTAGATAATTGCCTATATCTGCTGGCATGGGGCTTTTAATAATTTCCAAGTCTCAACTGTGCAGAGAAGTACTGTGGACAGGTCTTCTGGCTGGCAAAGTTTGGTCAGACTACAGCTGACTGTCATTCTCTTTACCAAGGATGCCCAATGGGTCTCTCCTGGGAGATGCACTCCAGGGAGATAAAGTGGTCAATCTGCATTAATTATTAATCTTCATAAATCAGGGACTTTTACTCTTTTTTCCCTCCTTTTGTCTGGGAAGCCTTCCTGAGGAAGACCTGGTCAATAGAGAAAGAGAACAGAGTTATTCTCAATAAAGAATAACTGTTCAACTGAGACATCAAAGTAATTCACATAGAACAGGATTTTTACCATTTCCTGGAAGTAGTATTAGCTAACTCCCTCTGGGAGCTTGCCCTACAGATGGATACCCAGGACTAAGAATATCATGCTGGTGATTTGGTGGCCACGTCACTGTGTCAGACAAAACCTGAAACCAAGGAGAGCTTTTGTGAAGGTCTGATCCACTTCGGATTGGGCAGCCTGCAATGGGCACCACATCCTTTATGGGACAGACCAGTAACTCATCTTCCCCACAGGACAAAAGTGGTGGCCAGGCTAAGCAGAAGCCAGCGGTAGGACTTCCTACTCAACTAGGCAGCAATAAGCTGTTTAGTTGCAGGTTCATGAACTGAGCTTGGTGGAAAATGGTAGATGGAGCTGAATGCCCCAATGGGACCAAGGAGCTTGCTCTCGAACTGGTCCCAGATGATGCCTACGTCATGACTGCAGTTGGCCATCTTTGGTGAGAGGCCCATGTCCCTGTCACCGCTCCTCAAAGGAAATGACTGTTTTCATGGGTTGACATGTGCACTTACCAATAGGTGGCACCAATGGAACAGAAATGCGAAACTCTATGCAAATTTTTCTGGAGAAGAGGGTGCTGGGAATTTTCTCCTGCGTGGCTATAGACTTTTCTACAAAAAAGGTATTGATTATATACTGCTATCACAGTATATGGAATCTAGGAAGATGTTAAGCAAAATTTGACAACAGGAATCAACCCCAACTGCCTATGATACTGCTAAATCTCTTGAATTTAGATTCACATGCACATAAGAGTGATAAATATTTAACATACTATATTTAAGAATGTGATCAGTTCTTATTTGTAATTCAGAGGTAAGTTGTTATTCAGATATGGTTCACATGATCATATTAAAAACAGTTTTTCTTGAATGAAAGAAGTAATCCATTTTCCATTTTCTGTAATTTCACATTTGTGGTCCCATTCAGGGGGGACTGAACCTCCTTCTTCCAATGCATTCAGATGGAGCGGTGGCAAGAGAGAAAGCAAAATGCAAGCCAGATCCTGCACTCACTTGCACTGATTTTAGACCATTGTTGTTTTGCTTCACAGCATAATCACACCACCACGTTCCAGCCCTATTCTGCAAAACTGGGGACCTCTACAATTTTTTGAGATGCATGTGCAGGAAGGGCAAGATTGTGTGATAAAGCCCCCCAAAAATTGCACCGGTCACTTCATGCCATTCCTATCACCATGGGCAGACTATGATCCTGCCTGGATATTAACATTTGGTTTATGCCATGCATTTTATACATTTTAAAAACAGTAGCCTTGTTTCCCAGTGTTTTAAAGATGATGAACATTATCCTTCACATCCCTTTGCTCATCAGCCATGTGTTTATGTACCAAGCATCTGGATACATTATTATTTATAGTACAGGAGACTGAACCAAAAAACCCCTCAACAACCTCCAAGGAAATCAAAACACATTTGGGACAAACCAAAGTGAAATGCTAATTTTTCCCATATGAACCACTGCCACAGCAAAATATTTACTGTTTATGATTATGCAGGCTTCTCATGCTAGGTTTTTGCTGTGAGATGTATGGGCATGTTTGCATGTATAGTATGTCAAAAGCTCCTCAAATTGCAACAATAGTCAGTTAAGGAATAATTTAGTGGTGAGATATGAAAAAAAAATGGAAAACTAAGAGCTTTGGTACAGGAGTTCAAGGCTTGTAAAACAATGCCAAAATGAATGGCATTGATTCTTCCCTGTATTGCCCATTAGGGCTGCCAATGTCTATGTTGCATGCTGTAGTGTAGATGGGATGGCAGCATGGTTTTAGTTTAGGTAAGTTAGTTTAGGCAAGTTAGTTTAGGCTGCTATAACTTGTGTTTAAAACTCTGTTACAGACAGACTTTGAATGTCTGTAGGTTTTGGCTGTGGAAGCGAAGGAGGAAATACTGTTTGCCATTTCAGGGTTGGAGCGGGTTGGTTTGTTGGAGTGGAGGTGGTACAGAAGACAGCCCAGACCTCATGGCTAGACAAGTCAGCATGTTTGGCCCTGAACCAGGCAGAAGTCAGGTGTTGCCAATGTTCCTGCAGTTTCTCTCTCTCCTGGTTGCAGGTCTCAGCCAAGCTCCTCTGTTTATCTCGACCCTGTTCACCCACGCATGGAAACTGGGATGCACTGGTGGTGCAATCCTTCACTCTGGCACTTTGCAGTTGTGCAAAACTCATTCCCTCCTAATCACTGCTGAATTTTAGCCCTGACTTTGAAAGACTTTTCTAAAAGAAACCATGGGAATTCAACCCATGTTCAGAAAACTCTTTTCCTTTTGGTGTGTTGATTCTTTCTGCACCCCAGCGTGGTTTCTCCCCTTCCTGCAGCACTGGGATGCACCGTGCTTCCCTCTGGTGAACACCCATCCCATTCTGCTGAGAGCATGCAGGCTCTTCCCTAGTGCTGGTTGGCATTTTGTGAGAGAGAGCCCTCTGATTAAAATGTCATCAGGAAAACAAGCCACATAATCAAGTTCTGCAAAAGCTGGTCCATCATGGACAGAAAAAATAGAGGCTCTCCTGAAACATAATACAGCACCCTGAGAACGAGTGTGCTTGTGTCTGCAGCGGGGGCGGGGGGAGAGCAGGCGCGGGGTTGGGCACGAGCATTTGCAATCAGGTACTCATCAGGCTTTGGATCTAGCTCCATTTTCTGTTCAGCGTTTAACAAATCAAGGAAGAAATGCCCCTGCCTGGGGTCAGAGATAAATCTTCTACCCTGGACAAAGGGTAGATCTCCTTGTCAGTGCACTGATTTATTGTGACCTTATAGTCAGACTCTCTAATTTCTGCGTGTGGCTATAGGTGCCACTGGTGATTTGTTTCCTCTCTCGATACTCTCTGACTGCTCAGTAACGGGGACCGCTGTGGGCTTACTGCCATCTCTCTGGGGCAAAGTTTTGGTGGCTGTATCTCTGCCTGGGTCAGCTCTGCAGGTTGCTCAGCTAGGGTGGCTTTGGTGGTAAACGGGTTTGCTGTGCCTGAGAGTTGGGTCCCCAAGCCAGATGCCTCTTCTAAGGCCATGGGAGACATGAGAAGAGCTGGAAGGGTCTTGAACAGGTCCATAAGGAAGATACAGACCAAACCTAGAGCTATAAGGGCTTAGAGAGAACCCCCCTTTGATTTTCCTCACACTGCTGGTTTGCCCAGGCACATGCTGCAGAGGAGCAAGTGCATCTTGACTTGCCAACAGTGAAGAAGCAAAACCCCACCCTGTTGCTCATCTCAGCTGGCATTTATCCCTGCAGGTAAAAATCAATTTCCTGCCTGAACTTAGGTTTAGCCTCCATTCACTGGCCTTTCAGCCTTGCCCTGTTCTCCAATGGGAAGGTGCCCAGAGCCCCTCAGGAGCTGACCTCTCACTATTCTTTCTGATACACTGAAGAGGTTATGTTCCCCAAGCATCTCACCATCAGCAATTGTCCCCCAGCCCTTGAGACACTGTGATGCATTTGTTTCCTCTGCAGCTGCGCAATGTCCTTGGTGAAGCCCAGAGCCTGGAGCTGGACATTGTCCTGTCCATGCATGAAGGCCAAACGCTGAGATAAATCATCTCCTTGGACACCAGCCCTCACTCACACCCCCAGGGTCTCCACTGGTGCTTTCATCTGCTGCTAGGCTCTTTGGAGCTAATCCAAAAGGGGATACCCAAGGTTTCAGGGGCAAATTTTGAAAGGGGATTTTTTTCTTTACGTTCACTGGGCATCTAAAGGGGTTCAGGCACCGACCTCTCCGAACGCACGCTACCTTCTCAGCTCAGCATGATGAGAAAATTGGTGGGCATGCAAACAGGCAGATGTGGCAGGAGTTTCCATTGCTGCCACTAAAAGTCTGCATCGTCTTAAACCGGCACAGCTTTTCTGCAACATGCATAAATTGCCTAGTACCTAAGCTACCTAAAATTTATTTCAGAGAGCTTGGTATAGCAGAGCCCTGATCTCTGTTGGAATTCCTATTGTGAATAATTGTGAGAATGTATTATATTATATTTATTTTTGGAGGAAAAAAAAACAACACAGGAAATGGTATTTATCTGTATTTTATACAGCACTTTTAAAACACAGATCCTGGCAATGCAAATTCGTGTTTCATGCAAAACTCTTCCGAAGTATGTTGCTTTGTGCAGAAACCTCCAAGCCCAGCACTACCCTATCTCTTTCTTCTTTACAAACATACAAAGGGATAATAAAATAGCTAAGAAGCAAGAGCAGTAAAATTTCGTGCCCTGAGGGGGAAAATGGCATATATTGCCCTGAGGCTTTAGCTGAGGCCAAAATATATAGAGAGAGACTTGGGAACTGTTTTCTTTCCTGGTGCAGTATTTTACCTCTATTGCCCTCAGAACCAGTCAATATTTGTATAATATATATATAAAAATAACCTTAGATAGATGGATAAAAACCAAGTAAAATTCACCTCGGAAAGCCTTTTATTCCAACTGGAAAATTGCCCTGCAAATGTACTCAACACAATACCCACTACTTCACTTGAAAGTGACAGTTGCAGCTGTTAACGCGGCTACATTATCTCATCTTAGGAGACAAATTTCAGGCTATATTTCACTGTAGCCTGGTAATGTATATATGCCCTAAAGACTGCTCCAGCTAGATCTGTCTTGCTGTATAGATTTCAGATACGAATGTATACTTCCCAGGGTTTTTCCCTTCCCCCTTGTTAGTTAGGGAGTGCAGGAGGTTAAGAAAACATCACAGTGTTGCTGTCATCATGCTCATTTTGGCAGAGGGGCAAGAAGCAGAAGGGAGAGGGACCCTCCAGCATCCTACTCCGGGTGCATGCTTTCCAGGGATGGAGGAGGGAGGGGGTTGGCTCCTTGGTGCCTGGGAGTGATGCTTCTCAGTACTCGCCTACGCTCAGTGGTATCACGGGCACAGAGGTGAGGGAGAAGATGGCAGAGATTTGCTAATGCCCCCTTTTCCATGCCCCTGACCCTACCAAGCTCGGTGGCTGCCTGCTCCGGCTCATGCATGGTCCCTGGTGGGATTTCAGAGCTGTTCCTCCTTGTTAACCCCACATACTTTTGCAAATCTGAACTGAGCATTATAATAAGGAATTCTGGGACTGTCAGGAAAGAAAATATGTAAGTAGGGAAAAAAAATCATCTATTAGGATTTTAAATAGTCTCATGAGTCTCTCCATTATTTGAGACACTTAAGATCACTTGACAAAGCCCTGGAGAATATACAGAAAGCTAGACAGGTACATTTGATGGATGTTTTAAACTATCTAATGCGTCTTTTCCAACTCTATCCACTAAAAAATGACTAATTGGTTGCTGTTCTTCATTACTACGATTATAACAGTGTCCTGAAAGCTCTCAGCACTCCCGCATGCGAGATGCTGTCTATTCATCCCCAGCTGAGCATGGGTTGCTGCTTTTCGCCATTAATTTTCAAGGCAAACATCTGTGCCACGTGCTGCAATGCCTGTACAGCATCTTGCCCGAGAAGACTCGGTGTTTCTGCACATGGTGACACCTCACTGGGTAATGCCGAACCTCTCCATGGGGAGCTGAGGGAAGGTTTGTGGTTTGCTTCACTTCCCAGCTCATCACTTCGGAGGAGCCCTGCCAGATTTCTGCGCTGCAGCTGGGGCAATAACTCCCTCCCGTGGATCCGGGCTAACACGGAAAATAAAGGCTGGCTGGCTCTGGCCAGGAGCTCGCTCCTTTATGCAGATGTGGAATTTGGCCCCCTGTGATTTTTTAAAGGTTTTGGGAAGGGGTGCAGTAGAAAGAGGTCCTTCTTGCTAGAGGAAAGCACATCGCCTTAGCTAGTTTTCAGCCTATGACTACAGCATGTGCCTTCCAGCATGGTTTTGTAGTGCCAGAAGTATCCATTGCATGGAGATGGAGAAGACCAGTAATTATCAAGGAGCTTCAAAACCCATGTGAGAGCCCAGGGCAGCTCCCACGGAGGGAATGAACCAAGGAAGACCAAAGCCGGTAAGCACCTAGAGTCACGCACCTTTTGCTCAATGAGGTGAACAGGGACAAAGTTTATGGGCAGCTCTGAGTAAACTTTAAAAAAAAAAAATCAAACAGGCATTTTTATCTGGCTAATTTTCTTTCCCGGAATTAGTTGTTTGAATGGAGAAACCTGCTGGAGCAAGAAGTGAGAAAAGCCTTGGACGGAGTGGCTGCGCCTCCCAGGCCCTGAAATTTAAGATCTTTATAAATGATCTGTTAAAACTATAGTGACGATAAGCTTATGAATCATGATCTATATTAATCAGGGCTGCTGATATGGAAAGATTAATTGAAACGTGCAGTTCTACACAAATGATAAAGTGGTAACAATTTAATATCAGACAAGGAGAGTGAAGAAATTACACTCCAAGCTTCATGCATCATTACTATGGATATTAATATTTTACACAGCGCAACAGCATCGGGAATCATAATGAAAATCCATAACTAGTGCACAGACATGATTAAATACAACAGTCTTTAGGTGCTGTTTGGTGACGGGGGCTTAGCCATATTTCACTCCTGCTGCTGGTGATTCGAGTGATAGAGTCTAGACGTGGGTGATTAAAAAGTGTTCCTCCTAAAGGCTGTTAACCTTTTACTACTGAAATGAATTTCTTTGATTTTTAAATTATGCCGCTCACTCTGTGGTTTTTTTTTTTTTTTCCAAATCAAAACCTTGTCCAGAATATCGATAGAGCGGGTTCCCCAGGCAGTTGACAAAGCAGAAGTAAAGCACCATGAAGCAGACACGGAGGGGTATTTAAGGGTGGGAAGAAGAAAGGGGAAAGAAGGGGGGAGAAAACAGGTTAAAAAAACAGGTTTTCAGTGCTCGTCATTATGGCAGTGCATATATTAGATGCAATACCTGGTGCTGCCGTGGGCCATAAAGGTTTTATCTGCGGGAGTGTGGAATGGGCGCATTACTCACAAGTGGCAACAGCGCCAGTGAGTTATGCACCTCATTCCCAACCTGCGCCGATAAAAACTTTATGCTGCACCATGCTGTGACGTCTTTTGTCGATGTGGGATTCATCAGCTCTAATGGTGGCTGGATCAGGCCCTTGAGTGAAATGCAGCTTGCGGAGGAAAGTGAGCCCTGACTCAGCATTGCAAAAAAATCCCCCTCTTTTTTGAGAAAATGCTTGGGTGCCTATTTAAATCCCCCAAGCACCGAGCTTGAAGAAATGACATCTTTGCTATCTGACCTTTCCAGAGAGATGAGAAGGGTCCAAACTAGCCTATGTGTTATTTCAGCTGCTAAAAATGTGGCAGATTTTAAATTTTAAGTCCAGTAACTCATGGTCTTGCCATCTTGGACTACACTGGTGATGGTTAGAGATGTCCCACGCATAGTGCTCCTTTCACAGTGTGGGCAAGGGCATTGTCCTGGCAAAGCAGCAGTGTGGGATGCCAACCTGCAACCCTGAAGTTTCCATGGCTGTTGGTGATGGGGGTGACCTGGCAGAGAGAGCCCAACATGTAGGAGAGGGTTTGGAGGTGCAATAGAGCTTAGGCTGGTTTAGGTGGCATCTGTCTGAAAGCAGTTGTAGGTCTGTCTTATGGCAGACCACAAGGCTGGTAACAGTGCAATAACATGTAAGCACATATGAATTCCTATCTTGTACCATTGGAAGTTTGACTTCTTATGGGTAGAATAAACAGTGACCAGCTACCAGCAATCACACCATAATCCAATAATGCACATGCCAATGAACATTTAATGCCCATTAAGTCAAAATACTTCCTTGTGCTTTGTAGAATCAAAATGTTTCACATTCCCTAGAGATCTTGCTTGGGTGCTGATAACTCCAGTCTCAGGTGCTGTGCCAGAGCCCAGAGGTCACAAGTCTCAGACCTTGGACCTTGTTTGGCCCATGTCTCGCTGTTGAGAGACTCACCAATATTCTGCATGTTAAAAAAAAAAAAAAAGAAAAAAGAGAAAAGAAAAAAGAGAAAAGAGAAAGAGAAAAGAGGAAAAAGAAAAAAGAAAAAGAAAAAGAAAAAAGAAAAAAGAAAAAAGAAAAAAGAAAAAAGAAAAAAGAAAAAAGAAAAAAGAAAAAAGAAAAAAGAAAAAAGGCATTTTCTAGCTTCCACAGCTAGAGAAAAATCCATCCATCTCTCCAGCTGTGGTATAAACATTTGTGGGTACAGTGCTGCCTGTGCTTTGGTTCTTGAGAAAGAGCCCCAAAGTAGATTTTTGTCAGGAGAAAGAAGAAACTAGAAGAAGTTAGCATTTACCAGATAATGAAAACCTTTCTTGGTAAAAAAACCCCACATGTAAGCATGGCCAGAATTTGGATGTCATTTCCTCTGTGGCTTTCATGGCCAGCAACACATTCACTCTGAAGGAGTGCCAACATGCAGAATTGAGGAAGACAATAATCTATGGGAAGCATACAGGCACAGATCAAAGGTTTCTGGGGATACTTAATCTAAGTTGCAATGTCTTGAATGAGAAATGGAGAAGCCTGGGATGTAGAAAGACCTTCATTGGCCAGGGTCTTGGGTGTTAAGTTTGGTGTGTTGATAAATTTCAGTAGACAGTGCCCAAGACATGGACTTGCATCTGGAGTAACTGTGAAGGGCAGGTCACACCGTAGGACCCATAAATAATGTGGGAACAAAGAGCTCTTTCTTGAAGCAGAATACTGGAAGGACAACAGGAGATGCTTTGCGTTATGGGGGAAGAGAGGAAAGTGGTCAAATAGCAAGGGGATGGGCATAGGACATGTACCAGGCTAGAGGACATGCCACAGCAGACAAAGACATGGCAAGTGGGTGGGGTTAGAGGGGAGGATAACAAAGCTTTGGTGCTTCCCTTGTCACTTGAATTGGAGATCCTTTGGATACACACACACACACACACACACCCAGGTCTGAAAATACACGGCTGAGAGAGAGCAGCTCATAATCAATGACATTATTTAATAGATGAATGGCAGAGAGGAGTGAATATTGCCCCACAAATGAAAAGCAAATCCCAGCCAAGGGAAAAACCGGCAAAACTGCAGCAATTTCTACTCTGTTACCCTTGAGATTTGGCTCCAGATTCAAAGGATAGGCAGGCGGAGAGGGAGGTTGGGAGGAGGCGGGCGGGGGGAGTTGGCTCATATTCTGCTGTGACCCAATTCCATACAAAGCATCCTGCAACAAAACACGTCTCTATCTACAAAGTACAAGTAATCTTTGTTTTCAGTACAATACTTATCTGCATTTAGACCGACGATGGCAGTGCTTGGCTTATTTTCATGGATCCAGTTATCCTTTTTATCCCTGTGAGCGTGTGTACGGGGGTGTGTGTGTGTGTCTGTGTCTCCTCCTCTCCATCTTCCTTGCTCTCTCCTGTGCCTGTGTCAACAGAGCAGTACTTGTAGGGTGCTGTTAGACATCAGCAGAGGTGGAAATACTGAAGGTCAGTGCCAATTAGGGGCTTTCAGACTGCCCAAATTATTTGGTGCCTTGGGAAGGAATGAGCTTGGGGTCTAGTCTTTGTGGCATCTAACCACATCCTGAGGAGCCCTTGGGGTGCCACCAGAGAAAGGGAAATGTTAGTACATGGGGCACCAGTTTGTGACTTGAGAGATGCTTGTGCTGCCAGAGCTGCTGCCAATCTGCTGTCTGAGTCGCTGCATCACCTCCAAGCCTTTACACATCCATCCCTGGTGGTAACTTTTGGCAGGGATGGGCTTCTGCTATTTTTCTCAACAGTACCTCCCAGCAAGGTAACCTTGTCTTGGTAGGGGCATCTTCAGACACTACTATAGAGCAAAGACCATACTGAATGATGCCTGAGAGACCAGTGTCCCAGATCCCCAAAACACAGAGTCACAGAGGGTAGCCTGACACCAAATCTGACTGTCCAAGTCATGCTGGCTTCTCCAGTTGTGCCAAAGGGTGATGGTATCTCACCAACTCCTACCGTGGTTTCCCTGTGCTTCCAGTCATGGAGCAGGTCATACCTGGAGAGTGTGAGTTTAAGAGAAGAGTTTCTCTTCTCCTCAGGTCACGAAAGAAGCGGGTTTCCAGTCTAGAAGATACACAATAATCCAAGAAGTCACTGGACTAACAGCCTTCATGCATATAGCAAGAAAGAGTCATTTCCCACCAGAGGAACCAGCACTGGGAAATTCCCTGGTCTTGATAGTGCCACAAGTAAGACTGGTGAAATGTAAAGCCCCCTCAAAGCTTTAGAAACCTATGAATCATGGGCAAGACTATGTAAATGCTTGGATGCAGCGGGCATCGGCCTTTGCAGCCAGATGGACTTCTCCATGAGGATGCTGTCATCTGAACTCATCATGCTGCCCACTGGCCATTCTGTCTTCTCAAAGCATCTCTGCCTCCTCCCTCTCCTCTCTGTTATTACAGAGCACTCACACAGTCCCCGTCAGTAGGTTTCCGGACATTTTAGGAGCCTCCGCCCCCCATTTCACAAAGGGGGAACTAAGATGTGGAAAGTAGAGGTGTCCTGCCCAAGGTCACCCAGTAGCACAACGAAAATTAGCTGTTAAGTGGGATTTTCATGTGCAGCCAAAAATGATATCAACAAGACTCATCAGAGGTCTAGAAACCATAACCTATGAAGGAGGACTGGAGGGTGTACAACTGTTTAATCTAAAGTATATGCTGATCTGAGGACTTTAGAAATATCTAGGTGGCTGAGGGCTGGCCCAGGTCTGTGATATTGACTCCCCTCTATTTTTTAAATCCTGGCCTTGTGTTTAATTCTTATCCCCTACTTTCTTGTATTAATGTTGTCTATGTTCATCTGCTACTGAATTCCAGTATTGTTTTTTATATTTAATCCTTGGTTTTCATCTGAATCCAGCCCTAGAGAGTATCTATATTTTAAATAAGAATAAATACAGAATGTAATACATGTAATTCCATAGTAATCATGTGTTTTACAGGCAGTTGACAAATTTGCTTAGCTGGAAGTAAATATACTCATCTCCCTTCATTCCTGCCACCAATGGCCTCTGTTTACTTGGTAATCAGTGCGACATCCTCCCCAGAGAGCTACCTGAATTGGTGCTGATAGGCAGATGACTCCTTTGTTCTAGTTTTTCTACGTACTTATGTATTTCCACCTGGTGATTCTTTACCCCTGGCAATCCCTTAAATTGCCTGACAGCTTTTGGGACAGGATCTCTAGGCTCTTCTTTGCTTAGTTTGCCCCATCGTGGAAATAACAATGTTTTTGAACCTCTGCTCATGTCTAGTTAGGCATAGAAGTGGTGGATGGAATTAAGGTTGAATATGATTTTCAGCTTAAAGCTCTCCTCTACAAAGGAATCTGTTTACTGGAAATAAACCGGTATTTTCAGAGCATTATAATGGTGCAGTCTGGGGTTTCTGGTCAGATTTCAGTGTCATCTAAGGAAGCAATTCTTCAGATAGTCCTGGAAATTTCAGCTGCTCATATTCACACTGGATCTTCACTATTATTTTTTTTCATGTGTAAATCTCACACACAAACTATGGATTTTCTCTGCTTCAAAGTTCAGCTGGAAGATGGTGCTCTTGTGGGGAGAAATATGGGAAGATGCTAGGGTTATCACTAGAAGTCTGGGTCTTTACCCTGTTAGCACATGTGTTGAAGGGGTAAAAATGTGCCTGTTCAGCAGGGTCTGAAGGCTTTGGGTGGAAGTTGTCTTCTCCTGGCAGTGAATTTTGCTGGGGCTTGTTTGGGCACTTCCAGTCTGCTGCCAACATTTCTGGTATCAGGGTGATCTTTCAAATATTCCCAAATGAATATGCAGGCTCTCCTGTAGCTTCAGAAGTAACATCAAGGAGATGTTTGTATTCATTAAATGAAGGAAGAGAAAAGGCATTTAAGGTCTTTTAAGAATGATTAATGGTTGATAAAACTTTTATGTTACATACTTTTTGGTGGAAGATAGAGAAGACCAAAACTTTGAGGGAAAATGACAGTTTAGAAAAATGTTTCAATCTGATTTTGTTTTTTACTATATTTCAAGTTCCCCAACAAACCTATTCAGGATTTTTTTTTTTTAAATAAAGTAAACCTTATTTTTCTCGTAATAGTGCAGTCCAAAATACAGTTGGAAGCACTATCTTGAAACAATTACCAACCTGGTAAAACTGTTTCCTACCTAGTTCAATTTGTGATTTTTTTTCTCTTCATAGGTTCTTTGACCATGGGAAACAAGTGCTGCCAGAAGAAAGCAAATTGTTTTGTTGATGAGACACAGACCATACCCATGACCTGGTGCTACACTTTTGCAATCTTGATGGACATTACAACTGATTACATTCTCTTTTAGGTAAAACTCAAGATCTTTAAATGCTGCATTATATCCTGTGCATGTGTATTTTTCATTTTACAACATGGTTCTTAAAATAAAAACACTTCTGGGTATGAGATAGGTGGACAGATCTAGGGAAACATTCATGGGCAAATAATCCAATCCAGGTGTTGGGTAAATGGTGAGTAAAAAGTTGACAACACATCCTTTATAATCCATTAAATTACACAAAATAGCAAAGCAGTGGTGATTCTGGTGGGCAAAAAGTGAAGAAATTAATTTAAATTTTCAGAAGATACAAAAGAGCTGAAAAGAAGAATAAAAAAGAGAGGAAATTTTTCATGAAAGTTGCCACAGCAAGAAGCATTTTTTTTTCTTTAAAATTTCCATTTCCATCTATTTTGACTTTTTGTGGCAAAAACTGACTGGCAACACATTTCAATCACCTGTAACTGAGAGGGGAGCCTGAGTTGGGGCTGTGAGGTGACCAGGAGATAGCGGTGAAGAAGGGGAAGGGTGAGAGGAGCCCTTCCCCAACTGCGGCCCCAAGAAACCAGGCTAGATGGCAGTGGACCCCATGGTCAGCACAGGACAGGCAGGAAAGTGGTTGTAGATCTAGAAAACATGATCTTCTCGGAAAGGGTCACCTGGAGAAGAAACAGGTGGAATGAGGAGAAAGAGAAGACCACTCCTCCTGCTCATTTCCTCTACAGATAGTCTTCTACTAGCTGAAAGGTTGCTGAAAAAGAGAAAGACAATAAATTGTTCTTCCTGTCTGCTGGGGATAGGAAGAGAAGTAACAGCCCTAAATTGCAGCATGGAAGATTTAAGTCAGATGCTCAGAAAACACGCTGGTGCTAAGGATAGAGCAGCACTGGAATAAATTTCCCAGGGAGGTGGCAGAGTGGCCAGTATTGGATGTTTTTAGGAAGAGGTTAGGTGAATATCCCTCAGGGATGCTTTAGATCTGCATGATCCTGCCCTGGGCAGGGAGAAGGGATTAAATGGTGTCTCATGTCCCTCCCAGCCCTGAGTCCTGCACCTCTAAAGCCTTTCGGGGAATATGTTCTGATGCTGGAACAAGCCCTGATGCTGGAACAAGCCCTCGTCATGGCAGGCCATGAGCTGGTGGCAGGGGGGCTTCTCAGAGTCTCTGAGAGAAAGGGAAATGCAAAGTCTACTGAAATGGAACAGAAAGCCACTGGAAACATAGTGCTGGGAGGCATCAGGGTCAAAGCAGTGTGCCCCAGAGCCCCAGGACCTCAGCCTTGTACTGTATTTTGTCTCCAGTAGCCCCAGGGCCTCCAAAAAGACAGACAGACAGTGGCCCCCAAGACGAAGAATGAGGCCACTGGGACTGCTCACACATCTACTGTGGAGATGACCTTCCGTAGTGGCTACACTTCACTAGACGAGGGCATCAAGAAGATGCTTGGTAGTGCAGAAGAGGCATTTTCCAAAGACCAGAGCCCTCTTCCATCCATAGATTTCACCACCAAAAAAAACCCAGGAAGGAGTCACAGCTCTGTTCCACTCAAACCCAGTGGTGGATTTCATATCACTCTTCCTCCAGCAAGTTGCTCAGACATGCTTCAATGCAGGGACAGAGAGCTGTGACTGTAGTTCCTAAAAATTCAGGAGGTATTCAGATACAGAATGGTGTTGAGTTGTTAGCATCTGCATGTGTGAGAGGGACCAAGGTATACAAGAAGTTCTGTGTCGCTTCTCTCCACCACACTGGGGTTAGCGGCTTGGGACTTTCACAGAGTGCTGGAATGCTGGGAATAAAAAGATGGACCACTTTTCCAAGGGGACAGAGAAAAAGAGAGGGAGGCAGGGGAAGGAGGGGCTGGGGAGAAAACAGGAGAGAGAAAGAGAGAGAGTGCAGGGAGGAGGGGAAATGAAAGGATATTATTTTTTTTGTATCTGTCATTTCCCTGCTATCTCCCATATGACTTCTTAATCCATCAGAATGCTGGGAAGATAATGTTTTGGGCGAAATAACATGAGAGAGAGGATAGACTCCCAAGGACCAATATCTTTATTGCTCGGAGGATAAACGGATTATGTCAGCCATTTTCTGTTGCTGACAGCTTTTCTTATTAACCGATTTTATTTTTTAATCTTCCAGGGAAGAAATATGGTTTTATGTCACAATAAAACGCCGGTCACATCTAATTCTGCCCTCAAACAAACAGATTTCTGAAAGCCTTGCAGAGAAATTTGAAATAACTTTAAAGAGGGGGTTTTTGGATAAAGTCTTTATCCAGAGGCTTGTTCAACCGCAGTGTAAAAGGTTTAGAGAGAGTGAGAGAGAGAGTGAGAGAGAGAGAGAGGGAGGGAGAGGGAGAGAAAAGTCCCTCACAGTTGTTTTTCCTGGTTGATCCCTATTAAAAGAAACTCTTCATTGTGGTGTACTCAAGGAAATACAGCTCAGACGAAAGAGTCACATGAATGTTAACAAATATGGCTATTTGTGTGGCTTACGCGCTGCGCTGGGCTTAGAGATGTTGTGCGTGACACTCAGAGAATGAAGGAAGCAATCATTAGCATCCCAGCAACCTGCTTAGCCGCCCGCTTTCATACTCCCCCTTTTGATCTGACACTTTTTTTCCTTCAGTTTTGCTGGGATTACCGCAAAAGATGCTAATAAAGTATCATACACATTGTAGGCAGAGCGATAAGAAAGTCTGCTCTCGCGAAACTTTGGAGTTGCAAGCCAAGCAGCCTTTGTACTTGTTGCTGGGTTCCCAGTGCAGACCTGAAAATTAGGAAGGTTTTGTTTAATTCCCTTTTTCCTCCCCCCCAAAAAAAACCTCTGCAGACGGATCCTGCATATTTCATGTGCATCTCCTATAGGGATTTAGAGCATGCTCCGTGAAGCTGATCATATCCCAGTTGCTCATGGACATTTCTTTTCTCCATTGACTAAGGGAAACGGGAGGGGGGGAGCCAAGCCTCATGCCCAAATTTACTGCCATTCCGCAGAGAGGGATTGCCACTCTGCCTTTTCCTCTTTTCTTTTTTTTAGGAAACATACCTTCTGCTCATTGGAGATACTGATCTCACAGGGCAAAGGGTTTTAAAAGTCTTAATGTACACCGAAGAAATGAACTTATTTGTCTCTCAGCACCCTTTTTTTGGCACACTGCTAACCTTGAAGCACCAGCTACCATCTCAAGGAGTGATCACAAGGAATTAAAACTCAGCAGCATCTCTTGGTGTTGTTCTGTTATTGATTTTTCCGGGGTTTTTTTGACTGTAAGTTCCTGCTGTGCTGGGTCCTATGCAAATATGTCTTGGCAGGCTCTCCCCCTTCTAAAGAAATTACAGCCTGAACAAAAACCAGAGGCATTAATAGCTTTTGTTTTACTAGTAACATGCTGAGGCACCAAAAACAAAGTGCCCTACCTTCTCTAGGTAGGTATGGCTTTCCCATCGTGCGGGTGCCAGCGTGCTGTAAGGGAATGCTGCACCTTGAGCTAGCAGATCACTGTGCAGGGATCTGCCCACACCATGAAAAGGGATGGTTTGCTGGTTTGCCACTGCTGCACCAAAGGGATTTGCCAGCATGGTTCTGCCGGCTGCTGGCATAGATTTGCTGGCACCATCTCCTGTGTGCTGGCTGACATCCCCAGCATCCTCACCCTGCACCTCATCCACAAGCCTAGCTTTCCTTTCTGCCCAAAATGTGTTCAAAGCCAAGAGAGCAGCAAAGAGGAGTGACTGCTTTGTCCAAACAGGCCAGTGCTGCCGACCTCCTGCCCTCCATCCACCAGACCCAACGGGTGGTGGAGATAAGACCAGCCACAGTGCAGACCACGGAGCTCAAAAGGCGTGAAGCCAAAGCCGTCTGTAACCCTCTAAAGGCAGATGTAATATCCCATTCTGTGACCTCTTCTCTGAAATGGATGTATGAATAATCACCTTAATAATCAGTGAAATACTACTCTCCTCCCCACAAAATGTTTAGGCTGATGATGAAAGCAAAATGAAGATGTCCATCCAGCCTGTTCCCCACTAGGCTTGATCAGTTGAGGATTTGCATCATGTTGAGATGGGCCATGAATAACATCTAATATTCTTATCATCTGGCTCCAACCCCTCCCCCCCCCAATGCTACTGTAGTCTCTTCAAGAGGAAAACCACTACTGCAAACGAAACTGCATCTCTGATGTATATCAAGGCATTACCACGCTCTTCAGCCCACTGCTGGGTGGCTGCACATCTGCTGTGCAGTTGCACTGCTACTGCACAAAGAGCAGAGGTCTCTGCTGAGCTGCGTGCAGTCTGAATTAAATTAAACCCAACAACTTGTGGACAACTTCAGCGTCTGCTTTGGGTGTAATGAGAGCCACTGGAGACCTGGCTTGCTGCTGAATACAGGGGAAGGTTGGGTTTGAGCCCCAGAGTCCTGGCTGTACCTCCAGCCAGCTCTAGTATTTGTGCTACATCCCCTTGTGCAGTCCATGCCATGCTGTTTGCAGCACAATGACCTTCACAGCACCTCTGAGAAGATAAGGTCACCCCAAGGGTCCTCAAGTGGAAAGCCAAGCCAGCACCTGGCGAGGTCCTCAGCAACATGATGGTGGATCCAGCAGAAGAGGTGGGCAGATGTGCTCCTGGGATCCTACATCCTCATGGTCTTATGTGAGACATCTCCAACATCACCCAGTGACATGGTTTTTGTCAACAGAAAAATACATCCTGTTACAAAAATGTGTTTTTTATTAATAGAAATTGGTATTTACTAAAAAAAACTGCTTTCCCACCAAATAAGATTTGTCTTCCTAACAGAAAAAACACTGGTGGGCAGGGTGGAGGGGATTAAGGATGATTTGGTCCCTTGTTTTCTGGGGTAAAAGGACAGGAGAAGGAAAAGTGAGGGAAGAAGCATGGAAGGCTTTACTCACCATAAATGATCCCACAAAATGTTTAATTTAGGAATTGTCTGCTGTTGTTTCTAAAACCTGAGATTTTCCCTCAACTGACACTGATCATCAATGGGTAAGGCCAAATCTCAGCATAACTGAACTTCTATCACAGAGAGATAGGATGATTTCTTCAATATTTTAAATACATTACAAAGTATATACCTGAAGCTTGGCACCCAGAAACAAATCTATCCTTATTTTCATTAATTATGCCGAAAGAAAATAATCTTTCTGGCATTTTCTCTTCCTGCAAGCAGCTGGTTGACCTACCAAAATCTGTTGAACTGAAACTTATTTAACTAGTGCCCAACTTTCACTTGCCATGGCATGAGGATCCCTGGGCTGTAAGGGCCACAGGGCACCTAGAGAGGTGCAAGTAGCCTGTGTAGTCCGGGCTACATCTCAGTGAGCAATTCATAACTAATAATTTACTAAGCAACTTCAAAATCCTATCAGAGCCCCTCCCCTTGATCTAAAAGCATTGAGGCACTTGAGCTTTTTATTTTCTTTTCCTCCTACAACTTAGCTGGGAAATGTCTTTAAATAGTTTCATGGTTAACCATCCTTGCATGTACACACAATACATCCAATTTAAATGCATCAATTTATTTGTCTTAAGGTGTCATGAGTGCTTATAAGAGTAATATAACTATCCCAATTTTCTGTTGCTCATGCATTTTCAAGTTGTTTAATATTTACTGCACCAAAATCCTCCCCCTATGGTTAATGAAATCTGCAACATCCATTACAGTTTACATAATTAAGTGGTCTAAAGTATTAACGTTTAAATTGCTTTCAAACCCTACCTTTCCCCACCCCAAAAATCCAGCCAAAAAAAAAAAAATCAATAACAATGAGAAAATGCTCCTATACCACCAGAGCTCACCCCAAACCCCAGATCCCAGATACACACCAGGATGAAGAACGTTGTTTTTGAAAAAAATCCTCCCACCCCTCCAGCAGGCGCAGGGTATTTTGCTAAAGACTTGCCTTCCTCACAGACCTGTGGGAGATGAAAAGACTTATTTCCCATCGTGTTTTTTTCCAAGTCCTCTGTTCAGAAGTGGGCAGCATCTCCTCTTCCCTCCAGAACATAGGACACAACAGGATGGAGCCTTTGGACCAGTGCACAACCCTAAACTTAGGGATATCAAGTGCCAAGGTGAAATGAGCTGAGCTTTTTGGGTGGCTGCCCCAGGGTCAAAATATTTACTGATGACCTTGGCCCCTTGCTGGAACTTTGATGAGGCATTTGGTGCTGGGCTGCTGCAGTCCCGCTAATGAGCACCCTTCCCTGGGCTGCACTGAGTCCCTCTGCGAGACCAAAGCACTAGCCAAGCAGAGAACAAATAAAGCCACATTAATGCCAGCTCCATTAGAAACACAGAAAATAAATAAATGCTGTTTTCAAATATAGAAAAAGAAAAAAAATCAATAGGGAAAGAAATATTATTTTTAATCTTCTAAGAGGTTTTTACAAACAACAGGGAGGGGAAAAATTGAAAGCCATGAAAAAAGACTTGCCAATGTCCTTTTAACCTTTATTTATTATCACTCAGTCCACATCAGCCCCTGACTGCAAGATAATTTGGGATTTCATTTTAATTTCAATGTATCACATAATTCAACACAGCTTTCCATGATTTTTTTTTTTTTTTTTTTTTTTTTGTACTGGAAACTTTAAAAATCTCTCTATAGGAAATGCATCTAAAAAAAAAAAAACATAACCCTTCTGCAGCAGTTACTTAATTTCTAACATGAAAAGGGTTTGTGCTAAAATATGATAAAAATAAAATCAACAAACTTCAAAAAAGGAATATTCGTTAATAACATGCTTTAGCTTGAAGGGTGGCTGCTCCTCTGCTTTTCTTTAGCTTTGTCTGCTGCTTGCATTAGAGTGCAAGTTATTTTGAGACTGCCTTTTTGGAAGCCTTGTACTGCATGTTGTTTAGATTTATTTAATGGTGTGAGTCTGGCTGTATTAACAGCGAGCTCAGGAGGAGCCTGTGGCAGGCTGTAGATGAAGGACTTGTGTCACTGGCAAGGGACAAGCAGAGACAGCCCGGTATTTCCTGTGGGCATCATGTCCCAGTCCCCTTCACCACCTGTAGAGATGGGGTCCCGTGAAAGATGCCTCTGCTTTTCCTGGCCCAGATCTTGTGTTGTCCTCAACACCGCTTGTTCACAGTGACAGCGAGGTCTGTCCTTCCCTCCCGGCTCCTCCAGGCAGCTGGGGGCTGAGCTGCAAACAGGCTGCGGATCCCCTGGATGCTGCTCCTGTTAGGTACCACTGCATCCCCTCCGACTCCAACATCAGGGTTAGGGTCAGCTAAGAGAGCATTGCCTTCTGCCTAACTGAGCGTGTGCATCTATATCTTGACCCACGCCCAAAAAAAACCTCAAAAGAGGAGCTACAACTGAGGTGGAAGAGAAGAAACTTCTTGATACAAATGGTCCACTTAATAGATGTCTCAGCCTTGGGCTCATTTGTTGTCCTGGAGCTCCCTTGATTGCATCATTTTTCTTGCAAATCGTGACTAATTTGTAAAAGAAGTTCCTTGGGCTCTTTCTCTTTTTACTATGTTTTTATTTTTAAAAAATTCCAGGACATTAATTTCTTAATAGGACCTGATGCAGATGGTGCATTTTGCCTAGGATCTTGGCACTGGTTGTGGGCAGGAGGAGTCTCATATATTCACATCAGCTTCCCGCCACAGCCATGTTTATCAGGGGGCTTCTTAAGTGACAGGCACAAAAGGACTGTTTGTACTCCAAATTGCCTATTATTACAGAGCACCAAAAGGCCCCATCTCCCAGCATTGAGCCTGCAGTGAAGATGGCAGAGACCTGGCAACGAGCAGATAGACAATAAATAATCTCCTACAGAAAACTGCACCTAGTCCTCACAGCAGTCCCCAGCAGCTCTCTGAAGGATGGTGGCTATTCCACTATGACCTGGCTATGGAAAAAGGCAATAATTAAAAAAGCTGTTGGTAGTGTATTGATGCCTTGGTAGAGGGATCACTCTGCACTACAGTGATTGCCTGCCCAGATGCATCCAGAAAATGTCACAAAGGGGTCCCTGGATTGCAGGTACAAGCGACATTATTTGTGACATGCCAGCTGGGGAGGAGAAACCCAGACTTTGGCTGGGTCTGCTTTAGAGCATGTACTGAGTGAAACCAGAAGGGCATGCAGGAATTAAACACCCAAGGACACGTGCTCCAGTCTGCTTAAAATCCAACCAGCATTCACCTCCTGCTGCCCTGCCATTCAGGTGTGACCATCACTCTTGCTCACTTCTCTGTGCCTCTCCCTTCACTTTGCAAAGAGCTGGAGAAGGTCTGCAGATGTCTGGCTTGGAGCCAGTGCTTGGCCAGCACTGAGGACACATCAAGACTACCAGCTCAGAGATAATCAGAAGCAAGAGCTGATATCCTGAGGTAGCGTTTCTCTCTGCCTTTGCTTTGCTCAAATGGTAGACACTGAGACCAACAGCAGGTTTATCATCAGTGGAGTTTGACAGCAAGAGGGTGAGCCTTACCCCATGAGAGTGGTAGCCATCTGGGTAATCTACCCAAAAAGTCCCTGGGACGTTCAGTCACAGACAGGAGGATTGATCTTCTTAATGCAAAGGGCAGGTAGGTGCAAGGCCCCATAAAAGCTCCTGATAGCCATTGGGGTCTCCAGTTCCCTGCTGGGTGAAACCATCTGCACCAAAGAACCAAGCACTGTAGGTCCAGACCCCAGCGCAGAGTAAAAGAATTCTGCCAAAAAATAAAATACTGCCCTTCACTCTCCAAAGGAGCACAGTTGCTAGTGAGGTAGCAATAGGCTTAATCTCTCTTCTCTAATGCATGTTCACTTGTTTACTAGTCTCAAATATATTAATGGGAAAACAGACCTGGACAACAGGTAATATAAAGAGACACTAAAAAAACCCAACGGGGCTCTGAAGGAGCCCCATTCCCAAGCCTCATCACCTCTGTGTCTCAGAGAGCTGATGTGTCTGGAAGGCAGCTGGTCTCATTTCTGCACAGCCCCAAGCCTGTTGTCACATCTAAATGAAGAGCAACAACGAGACTTGGTTGAAAATGCCGATTTCTAAGACAGAAATGTAGCTTTTTGAATCAGCAGAATTATCCATGAGCAAATCCCCTTTTTATTTCTTCAAAAACCTGTGGGAAAATAGATATTTTTTGTAGGTATAAAATGAAATAATTTCAGTGTTCAGATATTTGTGGTGCCCCCATGAGT
The DNA here is from genome assembly GCF_047370975.1 of Nipponia nippon. Lineage (NCBI taxonomy): Eukaryota > Metazoa > Chordata > Aves > Pelecaniformes > Threskiornithidae > Nipponia > Nipponia nippon. Next base: position 29,043,976 of record NW_028262391.1, on the reverse strand, counting down.
GAGACAATAAAGGTCTGCAAAACTTGAACTTTTTCTTCATTTTCTCTGGATTTTTTTTGTCAGGGGAAATGTTTTTGTTAGAGAGGTCTGTAAAATTAAGAAGAATAATTTCAGCTCAGAAGCTGTTACACTTTGGACTGATCAACCTGCACCAATCCCAGCAGAGATGGCAATTTCATGCAATTATTATACACCACAACACGCAAGCATGAGCGACCAGTCCAGGAGCAGAACAGCAAACTCCTCATGCCCTATTTAGCAAAATGTTCACTGCCAATGTGAAATTCTGACCCTTACATTTTATTAAAAGGATTATATCTTAAAGCAAACTATTTCAGTCCCTTAGCTAGCTCCTTTCTGTGAAAATTTTCAAGACAATTTTGAGGACCGTGGCAGGATCAAGATGAAACAGTTCTACCTTTCCATCTTATTTCTTCCAGCACTCTCCAAATGCGCTCAGATCCTTTTCTTCCTCTGGTGTGTCCCACCTCATGGTATAAGCCTCAATTTGCAGGGGAAGCATCCTTTCACATGATGTCATCTCGCTTTTAAGCGAATGCATGCAGTTAAATAGGTTGCTATGGGGTCAGTGCTTCTGCTGGTGGTCAAATGGACTCAAGCAGGGAGCTGGTAGGTCTCCACCGGGTGGAAGATGTCCCCAGTAGGTCACTTGTGTAGCCTGGAAAACCAGAAAAGTGTCTTCAAGGCCAGAGGTGCTGGAAAGGCAATTTTACCCCAGATCAGTTTTGTATCCATTCTAGTTAATCGTAAAAATATACCATTTCTATTGTATAGGATTGCATATGTATGTTGCAAGGAAGGGCAGGGGGGGAACATGTTGTGGTAGATTTGATAGAACAGCTTTGTGTCAAAAGAATAGGTAGGTTTATTATAGACTTCCCTTGCTCCAAGCTTCAGATGAGAGAAATCCTATAATCCCACCCTGCTTTAATACTGGATTAATGTGGATTTGTTAATAAAATGTTAGTGAAATCGAGAATAATTTGTAATTAACTCAAACTTCTACTCCCTGCATCATTATGAATATTTTTTAATAGAGATTAGGAACAGTTTCCGCAGCTGCATACGCTCCAGCAGAGCACTGCAAGTGGGAGCCTTGGTGAAAAAAAACAAAACCACTGCAATACAGCAACTTGAGTTCATGGCAAAAGAAACCATCCAGACAATGCTGAAATACCAGCCACAACTCTGCAGACCTGAGGAACTGATTTCTGTTACCAGAACTCTGTTCAGATGCAAGATGTCAATACTTCTGAGGATAAAAAACCAAACTGTTAACCCCTAAAACAATGAGTGCACAAGCAGACAAGTGTTACAACAAGAAAATACAATATGGACAAAACAAAAACTACTCAGCAGGTATGGCAGATTTAGAGTTGCAGCATTAATACTGCCCAGTGCTACCTCCTCATCAGCATGAAAAGACCATTTACAATGTACGTGGATTTCAGATGATACTTTTCTGACCTAAAATCTCTATAGGCACACAGAAATAGAGGATTTGTCCTACCAGATCAGAGTGGTAGGCCATCCATCTCCAAATCCTGCCTCTTGCTGTTGTTAAAAAATGAACTAAAATGACTAATTTGTTCAAAGATAACCATGCTGTGCAGCAGAAGAAAGGTGGAAGAGTGAGCCATGGAAAAGGCAGTTTTACCCTTGGATAATTTTTGTGAAGGTTTGCATCTTTTCTAGTTAATCATAAAAAATACACTGGCTCTATTGTACAGGATTGCGCATGCATGCTCTCTGATGGAGAGGTGGGTCGGGAGGGGGGCTAGAGACACTAATGGGAAGTGGAGACAACATGGTCTTCCAGGAGCCACTCGGAGGATTTGTCTTCACTGGACATAGACTAGCCATATCCCTGTAAGGAGAAGATGCCATTTATTTTTCCATGGCAAAACAGACTGCCATGAATAAATCTCGCTTTGACAGGGAGTCAGACAAATCCAGCCTGAGTGACGCCTATCTGCGACATTGCAAACAAGGGAGGATGCTTCAGAGAGAAACAGAGAAAATCCCCTCACTGCATTAAGCCTGACAAACTCAACTGGTGTCACAGGTCACAATCTGCAGCATTAACCATTGCTATCACTCATTTCAGCCTGGCTTTGACCACTTCACCTGGAGCTCTTATCACCACCTGCCCTCGGACGCAGAGCGGCACTTTTAAAACTTCCCAATAATTGACCCTCAGCACAGCCCTCCCCTTGGATCAGACTCACTTACAGCTGAAGTCATCGGTCAAAAAAGCCCAGGAGAGTAGCATCTGTCCTTCATCTTCCTCAGCTTTGGGGACAGCCAGCTGCCAACAGTGGATAACAAAAATAAAGATGACTTTTTACAGCTGCTTCTATCCTCTAAGCTAAGTTTTTTTTAAAGGACTCATAACCTATAGTTAAGACCTGGTATTCAAGAGAGGATTTGTTTCAGCTTTGGCTCTGCCTCCCTATTTCTCCCCTGGCTCTTTTTCAGTCTGGAGACATGATACATCCCCGCACAAATGTTTCAATGGGAATACTATGCAGTACAAAGCTCAGCAACTCACAATTGTTGGTTATATCCACTGAGGTTATAAACCTCCTGGCCAGCTGGTCTGCAATTTTGGGCACCGCCTCACTTAACAATTATGTCTCTAACCTGCCACAGCTGCTATTTTAGCAAGTTTGTTCTTCATTTAAGGGAGAATCCGTTCAACCTGATTTGCCTTCTTTTAAGCTGTAGAAAGAGGTCTCTATTTCAGGTGTGAGTCTGCTGTGGTATTCCTTGATGATATCCTCAGTTGCTTGGACCTTGTATTGGTAAGGAAATACCAGCTGGACCTATAAGATGGTGTGGGCTCCAGCCTGCTTGTGGGGTCTGGCTGAGACCCTATCCTCCTGCCCCAGGCTTCGCTGCAAAATGATATTGGCAAGCCAAGAGGACAACACTTAACTATTAGACATCACGCACAAGTCTATTCAACTGCCTCCATCCTTCAAAAGCCTTCCACTCTTTCCCTGCCATTAATTGGTGACATCAAAAGATGATTTTTTTTTTGATATATGAAAATAAGCTACCTTGAGAAATGCTACCCTGTTTTCAGACTTGTGTACAAGTGAAATTTTAGTAAGTGCAGTTTTACTGTTATCCCAAGCCCTGACTCGCATCCCTCTCTCCCCAGGCTCATTGGGAGAGCCTGCTCTCATGACTATTGCTTTGGCAGCGCATCTCCTCCCAAATCTAGCTGTGATCCTGCACTCTGAGTGCCTCTGCTTCTACCACCAGCTCTTCAAAATGTCCTGGACTTTTTAATTCCAGACCCTGGCAGAACCTGAAGCAGACAGAAACCATTCTGTTAAGTGCTGTAGACCTCTCTTCGCCTCCTCAGAACTTGAGAACAAACTACTTGGCATCCAGCTGATCTCTGCTTTCATTTCTGTCCCTGGTGATTCATTGTGCGTTGAGGTTAGATGAGGTATTTATGTCTTTTGAGTCCATCTGGAATCTCACCATTTAATTTGGATCATTCTTACTTGCACCTTTGTTGTCTGTATTCTTCATACTTTTGTTGTATGCGGGCTTGGGATTTTTTTCCCCTTTCCCTTCTGGCCCTCTGATGGTAAGTCTTTGTCTAAGACTACTGTTTTGAAAGGCATGGAGTTTGGATGGTATCATGAGAGTGTCAGAAGTGCTCCCTCTTAAATAGAGGCAACTTTGTACAGAGAGATCTAATAAACTTTTATTAGATCGATCAGTACAGCTGGAAGAAATGCACAAGTATTCAGGCATATAAGCCCTTTTATATCCCTCCAAAATTCACATTCTCTTTAAAACACTTTGCTTGAAACAGTGTGCTGGTTTTGGCTGGGATAGAGTTAATTTTCTTCATAGTAGCTAGTATGGAGCTATGTTTTGGATTTGTGCTGAAAACAGTGTTGATAACACAGGGATGTTTTCATTACTGCTGAGCAGTGCTTGCACAAAGTCAAGGCCTTTTCTGCTTCTCACCCCACTCCACCAGTGAGGAGGCTGGGGGTGCACAAGAAGTTGGGAGGGGACACGGCTGGGACAGCTGACCCCAACTGACCAAAGGGATATCCCATACCATATGACGTCATGCTCAGCATATAAAGCTGGGGGAAGAAGAAGGAAGGGGGGAACATTCAAAGTGATGGCATTTTGTCTTCCCAAGTAACTGTTACGTGTGATGGAGCCCTGCTTTCCTGGGGATGACTGAACACCTGCCTGCCCATGGGAAGCAGTGAATGAATTCCTTGCTTTGCTTTGCTTGCCTGTGCAACTTTTGCTTTACTTATTAAACTGCCTTTATCTCAACCCATGAGTTTTCTCCCTTTTACCCTTCCAATTTTCTCCCCCGTCTCACCGGGGGGGACCGAGCGAGCAGCTATGTGGTGCTTAGATGCCGGCTGGGGTTAAACCATGACAAACAGTTACCAGAGCATTTACACTAAATGCCCTGTGAGAAGGGAGACAGACTTTCTTTCTACTGGGAGACAATTTCCAGGTCAAAAGCTTCACTTCCATCCTTGCCTTGGGCTGAAAACAAGGACTGGGTTGCCTTTGGGTTCCTTAGACATTGGTGGGGTGCAAAAGAGACCTTCTGCAGGAACGCATGGTGCTTTCCACACAGCCCTGTTTAATAGCGACATGAACTTAGTGACTTACAGTCTTAATGAGCCTCATTAAACTCACCAGAAGTTTTGCAGAAAGTGAGGTCTCTGACATAGGAGACGTTAGAGCAGGGTCTAGAGCAGAATATTCTGGCCACAAAGCTAGATTGAGGCAAGGGGGTGGCTTATCCTTTTGCTGAGAAATTGATGGATGACCAGTACTGTCAGACCAAAGATGGTGAGACCCTGTCCCCAGGGAAAGGTATATGAAGAAAAATAAGTGTAACACAGATGCACAGGTGATGAAAATACTGTGTTATTGACATCTGGATAGGGTGAAGAGGCTTCCTTTGAGTTAAGCCTCCCCAAGGGAATCAAAGGGCAGGGATTTCTGAGAGATTTCCTCCTTTATACAAAGGTCCTTACATCCAGGACCAGAAGAAGGACCACATTACTTAAAATGACTCATTTTGAATCTCAAATAACACTCCATACTCTAGGCTCTTGGAGAATGCCCTCCAGCTCCATGATGTTTGTTTTTCTGCTTGCCAAGCACATCCGAGTCCTGCATGGATCTGAAGAAAAACCAGTGCAGGCTGAGTTCACAAAAGCTCTGCAAACCAGAAAAAGGCAAATTATTTTATATATCTCTATCATGGCTTCTCTTATTCATTTCGTCTCTAAATTATATAGCCATGATCTTTCTAATCTCTCTTTGCATGGATGACTTTCCATGCCCTTAATAATTTCCTTTGCCCTCCCCTAGACCTTTCCTGTGTCTGCACTTTGAGGCAGAGAGGCCAGAATAGAAAACATTATTCTGGGTGAAGGTGTATCATGCAGTTCTGTAATTCCATTACAGCATTTTCAGTATTACTCTCTTTTGAATACAGCCTGGCATTTTCTTGGTTTTCTGGATCATCAATGCATTTTGAGATTGCACTGAGCTCCTGGCAAAGGCAACCAGGATTTGTACCAACAATTTGCAATTTTTGTCATTTCTTTTTTTTTTTTTTTTTTTCAGATGCCTTACTTGAGATACCCTACTTGGGTCCCAATTTCCAAAAAGCTAATACTCAGTGCTAGCAAGAGCAAGTCCTTTCACAATGGTTCCTGCTGAGCTCTCTGCCATGGGATGTGAGAAGGACAAACACTTTTTGGCTGTTTTCCTTCTCCCGCTCTCTGAGAAACTTGGTTTGCTCTAAGATTTTCAGAGGGAAGTTAAGGTTGTAACCACCCTATTTTTCTAGTATTCATTTGACTGCCCTGGGGCTTACCTCCAAAGCTATTTGGAGGAGGTTTCTAAAGGTGATGAAACAGGTAGGTGAAAAGCCAAATGATGTTAAAAAACACTATTCTAAACCAATGTCTCCTCTAATTTATGTCAACATAAACTGGGTCATCCCCATTTTATAGCAGCCTCAGGAAAATCTCTTTCCTGAAGGAAGTGTGCAGGGAAGGAGTCATGTATCCAGTGGGAGGATTGCATTGCTTAACTTTTAAAGTTATCTTCTCTTCTTCTCCTGGACAGGAGAGGAAGGATCCAGCTAGCATCTTCCACTTCTCTTCCTTTTTATGTGCTGAGAATACAGCAACTGTGGGGTATATGAAAGAGGCCTTACTGAAAAGGAAATCTCAGCATCCATGGGCTGCCCACTGTCCTCCTGACCACCGTAACCAGGAGCTCAGCAGTGGATCTGAGGAGGCACTGGGCATTTCGGTAGGTGAAGTATTAATGCCCTTAGATGCAAGGAAGGACAGGGATGCTGAATGCCTTCATGGCCCAAACTGAAGGACTAGCTCTTCAGGCACAGGGCTGAGAGTTTTATATTTGCTCAAGTCCAGGATTCATCAAGAGTCTGTAGTCCTCATGACCTTAATTTTGCTGCAGTTAAGAAGACAGACACCTACAGCAGGGTTTTGGATGGCTGCAAGAAAACCAAATCAAAATGTGTTCCTCAACATAAAAGGTTTCCTGTGGTTTGAGTTTGGGAGCTGCTAACATCTCCTGCACCAGCCTATGTTGGAGGGGATTTCCAGTGCTAGCAGTGAAGGTACAAGAACATGAGTCAAATCACACACGCATACTGAAAAAAACAATTAAAATGACCATGCAAGAAGTACACTCCTTACATCTTGACACCTCTGAGCTCACTTTCAACATGATGGAGTCAAAGAGATTGGGCAGAGCTTGAAGATGTTGGCATGCAGAAAAGCGCCAGTTTGGTGGTATGGGCAGGAAGGTACCCCAGTGGGGTCAGTTGCTTTGTGACTCCCCTTCCAGGTCCTGCAGGGGCCGTTGGGGAGCATTTCGTTCATCCCATGGACTGCTGCTTCAAAGCCTGAGCCTATGAGCAGGCAATGACTATTTCTCCTGGGTCTACTGATCAAGAGACTCAACATTTAATTAGGCAGAGTTCCCAAGAGTGTCTGACCACAGTCTGCAATGCTATAGGAGGACTCTTTAGGACCTTAGATCAGACCATCAGCACAACCAATTAATGTTAACTTTACCGGCCTTGTTAATTGTGAGGAAGCTTCCCAAGGGGAACAGGACTGAATGAGCAATATATATCAAAGAGTAACTGAAAAGCCATTATGTATTATTGTCTCTTTGTTGATTTGAGGAGGACATGATGAACTAGGTACTAATTACATTAAAAACCACTGTATTCTAAACCAATCTCTCTAATTAATGTCAACATAAACTGAGTCATTCCCATTTTATAACAGCCTAAGCAAAATACTAGTTACTGAAGGCAATGCACACAGGACAACTCTGGGATGTGCAGTATTAACATGTCTTGACCAGGGAGCCAGAAATTTCCACTCTCAAAGCACAGAATCAAGATGCAGGTAGCATCAGGGTCCCTCGGTAACATTTCGAGTCCCATGTCTTTCCACACCACCATGCAGCTGCATGCAGTTGTGTCCTCATGCAGGCAGCTGCGGGCACAGTCATGCGCGTGCACATTGCACAAAGTGATTCTTCCTCAGCATCAGGAAAGATCCCCTTTCCACTTAAATGGCTTTTTTTTCTGCTTCATTTTTACTTTATTTTATTTTATTTCTTTATTTATTTCTCTTCTGTATCCTTTTCAATCTGGAAAGTGACTTGGCCTCTCTTCCCCCCATCTATTTTCCTCCTGCCACTATTCAGTTTAGGCATGAAACACAGAACTAGATTGAAAGCATTCAATGGCCATTCAATCGGAGAAGAAAAGAGCCCCTCAGAGCTTTATTAGATATGAAGATCCACAATAAAAATCAATTTCTGCCTCTTTATGCAGTTTAAATGACAAAGCACCCACCCATTCTGCAGCCATTGTGCCTGGGAAATGTAATTCAGTGCCGGAGCTGGGACCAGAACACCACGGACTCACTGACCTGCGCTGGCAGATTCCAGTATGATACAGACCTTCGCAGATAATGACAGCCACTTCATCTCACTGCACGAAAAAAAAGTTATCTGATATCTTTGAGGGTTAAAAGGCTATGTGGGCAGCATTTTTAATAGCACTCTAAATCAGCATCTTAAAAACACCTCTGCTTTTTTCCAGCACCCCCCTCCCCACTTTTTCCACTCTTTCAGTCCCTGCTGGCAAACCCCAGCTGTGGTCTCATATAGCCTTTACTCTTTGGGGAAGAGTCCTCCCTGGATGCCTAGCTGAAAGTGAGCGGATTAGAGGGCAAACTTGATGACTGCAAACATTCAGTCAATCAGCATGACATGCAGGAATTTGTTTAGGGAGTGTCTGCAGGTCTCTGGATAAGTGAGGGCTGCGCAGTGCTGTGGGGCAAAGCTTTCAGGTCCAACTGCTGAGTTGCTCTGGGCAGGTCTGAGCTGTGCCAGGGAACAAGCGGGATATGGGCTATCGTACCCGTGGTTTTCCTTAAACCACTATTGTGACTGGCTCTTTCCCCGTGTAAAAGGTTAGTCTTTGTTTGAACTCCACTAAACTCTTGGCCTAAATCATGTCTAACAGTTCCTTGGAAAAACTGGACCCTGTGTGCAAATGCCTTTTGCATTATTTTAATAATTTTTCTTTTATCCTTATGTTATGGAAAAGGGTCAGTGTAACTGCCACATCAAGCTTCACTGCTCTGTATATTCTATGGTTTCCATTAGATTTACTTACATAGATTTTTTTTACTGGCGATCATGCTGACACCAACACTCATAGGCTTCAAAAGCTGCATTCATTTTATCAAAAATTAAATTAGGAGAGGAAAAAACAGAAGGAAAGTGAAGTTATGACAATCCCAGGAGGTCCCATTTTTGCATTTGGAGAAGGAAACCCTTCCACTTTGTCCTAAAACCACTTTTTTTCCCCCCATGTTTTAAAAATTCCCTTGCAAATAATGACTCTGAATGATGCCACCGTGGAAACGAAATGCTTTGATCTGTCTCAGATGAGTCTGAACCCTTCAGTGACTAATTTCGAAACTTTGCAAGGCTTCTGTTCATTCGAAACAGGAGGAGTTATAAATGCCAAAGCAGAATCTGTGTCCTCCGCAGAATGGCTGTTCCAGTCCTCCATTGCACACGTCTTTCAGTGTCTCTAGCCAAAACTCCTCCCTGTGTAGCACAGAGTATTTTGAATGACTTGTAATTCTTGCTATTCCCCCTCGGCCTCGTGGCAGCTTTATCTTAATGAAGATGTGCTGTGTGCCTTTTGCAAAGCTTTTAGGCTACCTCAGGATAAAATTTTAAGTAGGAGGAATGCATTCAGTGGAATCTAAGGTTTTTTTTTAAATGTAATTCTCTTTTTAAAATGTTTTAGTGTGTTTACAAAATAAAATAACTCTGAGATTTTGTCTCCTTGGAAGTACATCTGCATTTGTTTCCTGGGAAGCACTGCCCTTCCCAGCTGTGGGCGGACCCAAAACCTGCCATGAGCCATTGCTTGGTCTTGTGTCCTGGAGCACCCATAGCACCTTACCACAGAGTAAGTATTTTATAGAGAAGATAAGCCTGTGAAACCATTGTGTGCACAAAAGCAGATACCTCAAATAAATCAGGACACAAAATATATATGTAATACATATGCAATTTCCTGAATAAAGGCTGGGGGCTTCCCACAGGGTGGGGAGCAGTCCCCTGGCTCAGCATGGAGAGGTACCACCAGACCCAGTGAGAGCACATCCCTTTCCCTCTCTGTCTACAAAGGGACCTCATGTCTTGATGTGAGACCGGTTGGATTTTATCTCAACCAGGTGAATAATGTCAGAAATGGTGCTGCTGGGTGCACAGTGTGCTCAGCAGTCCATGTGGGGCAATCAGCCCAGCTACCCACGGACATCAGTGAGATATGTGTGCACAAGCTCCTGCATGCAACATGGAAAGAGGAGAGACATATTATTAAGGGTTTTCCATGGACCTGGAAAGTATTGCAGTGCTGTGACAAAGTCATTTGGTGATTGCTGTCTCGTTATGTCCTAGAGCTCTCACTGCGGTATTATCAGTGGGCAAGCCAAAGTGTCTGTGCTGTGAAACTGTGTGAATGGCCCTTGCAGAGGAAACAATGGGGGAAAGCACAACACCAGCATCTGGGAACAAAAGACAGGTGTGCTGTGCACTCCCTTAAAGTCCCAGGAGACATGCCAGAGGCTATGCGTGAATAATGCTAGAGCCTGTAATTGCTAATTAATTGCTTCATCCAGGTGTAGGGAGGTGGGGAAAATCATTACATCTGAGATTCACATGAACGAAGTAAAGTAAGATCCAGCGTAGCTGAGCTAGAAGGATAACCCTATTACTGCTAATAAGACTGCTCTTCTCAGGAAGGGCAAGAAAAATTGTGGGTAGATGCATAGACGTGGCACAGGGAACTACTGAGCCACAGGATCAGGTGGAAGGATGGGGCTGAGTTTTAACTTTGTGCAATACACTCAGCACCGAGAGCCAGGGTTACAGCTGAGCAAAGGCCAGAGACAGGACATGATGGTCCAGTGATGACCTGAAAGAAGAATGTCCAAAGATATTAGAAATGTGGCACAGGACACTCAGACCTGGGTCACAGGTATGGGGGCTTGTGGCCAGAAAAGGAGGCAAAGTCAAGGCCAGTGAGGCAGCAATGGGCTTTTTGGCTGGATGCATGGGGAGAAGAAACTCGGTTTGGTGCCTGATGGCAAGAGCTGTGGTGCTGATGTGATGCACACATACGAAAGCAAATGCAATTCGGGGATGTCTCAGGCGAAGTGTTTCCAGTGGAGAGAGGAAAGTGTTCATGCCACTGTGCTCTGCTGAGTCCTTGTTGGGAAAACAGCCAGCTCTTCCAGTCACCTGTTGTTGGGGAAAGATGGGCTCATCAGGAACCATGGCATGGTAAGGCTTGGAAAGCAAGCAGGGGGACAGAAACATGTCCGACACATGAGGAGAAAGAGCTTGGTTTAGTTACTCGAGTAAAAGGGAAACTGGGGGAATATGCAGGAGATATATCAGCAGATTAAATGTGAGGGAGAGAAAAGAGTTGCTCCAATCAAAGGGCAGCATTGGCACAAGAGCAAAGTGAGATAAAATACCCATGAATAAATTTAGGCAGAAAATCAGTGACCATGAGAAGATCTATACTCTGGAAAAGCCTCACAAAAAGCCTGGAAACTCATGGGAGATAAAAAAAAAAAACCCAAAAGATGGAAATAGAGGAGACTATAAAAGGGTTAAAATGAAGAGACTCACCATCTTAGTCGACAGAAATGGTCCCGTTCAATACCATAGTCCTGTGGTACTAAAAGGCCATGTAAAGAAAAACGTGGCTCATTTTTTTTCCACATGTATACATATGTATGTGTATATATATGTGTGTGTGTGTGTGTATATACACACATAGTGTTTGTGCAGATGGATTATCATCAATATAATCAAGGTCAAAGACATCACGCACTCCCAGCCCTGGAATGCTACGGTGACAGAAAGCTGGCAATGTGATTTAAGATGGTCCCATTTTTTTAGCAGACTTTTCTCACATTTGTCATCTGTCACTGGTTCAAAAACTGTTAGGAACCTATGGCAATCAGCAGCATAAAGAGCTGATAGACAAAAACAAACGTCTGGGTAAATGGTGTGGTTGAGAACAATGATGAGAGCAGATTCAGCTGATCTTGGCAGAGGAAGAAATCTGGTGCAGTGATGCTGGAAATCTTTTCTAGTTGCAGCTTGCTCAGAAAAGCCATGGGAGAGGGATACACCCAGATTGCAAGGAAATGTTGTGAACAATTTGCCTGCTCTCCTCTGTGGGTTGAGCAGACCGTAAACCCTCCTTGCTGCTGCTGAAGAGAGAGGCCTGGAAAGAGCTGCATCTCGGCATCCCCAGCCTGCAGAGTGCCCAGCAGAAAAGCATTGTTTTTCTGCCAAACGAGGTGAAGCTGCTTGGGGCATTGGCAGTTAAACCAGTGCCAAGTGATAAACAGAGAGTAATAAGGAAAATAACACAGGATGGTAACAGTCTATGCATGGCTTTCAAGCAAACTGTGAGAAGACAGTGAAAATATATTCACCAGGTTCCTAAAAGGGTGAGGACACATGTGCCAAAGGTTCTGAAGTGAGGAAATACTCAGTTCATGAAGAAGAGGGCAACCTGCTAATCTTAATTATGTCACCAAGGGCTAATAAGTCACAGTGTAAACCCATGAAGCCTGCAGTGAAGCAGTTTATTGATGATGTCATTAACAGCATATAAATGTTTAGTCTTCTGTTGATCACTGGCTGACCCTGTGCTTAGACTTGTGATGCCTTGACTGCCAAGTACATCCTGGCATCCTCCATCCGTGTGCTCCTGCTGCATTTGCCTCAACTTTCCCGGATCTCGCTTTGGGCTGATACATTTCAGATCACCTCACATCTGTCAATGGGTAGGAGAGCACACAGCCAGATGATCTTAAGGGTCTTTTCCAACCTTAATGATTCTATGATTCTATGATTCTATGATTCTATGTCAGGAATGGTGCAGCGTGAAGTAACTTGTTGCGCCATGGTAATGTGCAAGTGTGTCTGAGCTCCAAGAGAAGAGGGACCTTTGGTACTCATAACTGGAGGGATCTGGACAAATAATTGCTGCTCTTTTGTATGAGCCAAAAGGATCAAAAGCCTCCAAATATAAGAACAATTAGCACAGATTGATGGTGGCACTTCAAAAGTTGTATCAGTTCCAACTGCTTTTTACTGGGCCATGAGAGAACAAAAGGGCAGTGAAACTGCAGAAGGGTATTCCCATGCAGAAGGGAAGACCTTTTTTCTAGCTCTGAGGAGCTAGTTGTGGCACTGAGGAGTTGTTTGGTGAAGAGATACAATCAGGGCCATGCTAGAAGGCAGCCTGGTCTGGTTCAACCAAACCCACTGTTAAGAAATACTCACATCAAATTCTGGTCCCTGCTTTTGCTGCCTCATGTCCCCGGAGCTGTGTTGTCTCTGCTTGGCTCCCGGTCCTACTCCTCCTCCCAAACCCTCCAGGCTTGGGCCCAGAAATCCCACACATCATACGACAGGCTCAGTCCATCCTGGCTCGGTGCCCCTGGCCCCAACCCAGGACCAGTCATCTGGCAGAGTACCCCAGTAGACAATGGTGATTCAGCCTTATATAAAACAGGAAGAGGCAGATGAAGCGAATGACAGAGCATCAGACAAGAATCACAAATGTGAAGCTTCAGGAAAGCATCAAGATTGACTCTAAGTCCCAGGATGGGCACAGAAACCCTCTGTAAAACTTATATTTCTGTAAGATGTGATGTTCTGCTAAACAGCTCCTTAAACTGCAAGCAGGTGCTTGGACAACAGGCAAATGGTGGAAAGCAACTGTCATCCTCTGCTTAGGAGGAAGGTGGCAACCTAGTGAGAAAGCAAGAGACGAAGTGCTCCACTGGGGCTGAAGGCTTGTCTCATTGGCAAAGGAGAGTTTGCACACCAAGGACTGGATGGGAGGTGCTGCTCTCCCATCCATAGCACTCTGGAAGAGGTCTGTAGAGAAGATTCAGGGGTCCTGAGGAACATCAAGTTCAAGGTGAGTCAGCTGTGTGCCCTTGCAGAGATGAAGTCTAACTGCATGGTGGTTGCACCAGCAGCACAGCCCCCAGGGCAAAGGAAATGATTTTTTGAGTCTCTTGTGTGGTCACATCCGGAGTGCTGTGGATTGCGTTGGGCTCCCTTGTACAAAAAAGAGACTGGCAAACTAGAGAGAGCCTGGCAAAGAGCCACCAGGAGTACCTGATGTTTGAGCAGTGGCTAGGAGCTGGGTTTGTTCAATATGGAGAAGAGGTGAAGGGGTGGATCTCGTTACTGTCTTGCACTGCCTAAAGGGGGTTTATGAAGAAGAAGGGACTAGTCACCAAAGTGATACAGCCAAGGGGTAAGAGTTGACAGACACAACTTACAGGAAGGGGAAATTCAACTGGGCATAAGAAAAATCTCCACAGTGCAGATGGTCAAACCCCGTGGTAAAGGCCAAGACACTGAACTCAGAGAAGAAAGCACTATTAAAAAGAAATTTAGGAAGCCCTGCAATGTAGCACTGCTGTCCAGGTGTTAGGTAAAGCAAGATTAGCCCTGCCCTGCATGAGGATGCAGTCCATGGTGCTATGCCTTCAGGATGACCAGCAGGGGCTCTAGGTTCTCCAAAACGGGAGGGGGACAACTGTGGACAACAGGAGGGGACGACAGGTTTGGTTAAAATCTCCTTTTCAGGAGTGGGCAGATCTCACGTATGATGAATGTCAGTCATTCCTATTTGCACAGAAAAAATAGAGCTGCAAGTGGAGTGAGTAAAAACCACCATCAAAACTTTCTTTTAAAAGTCATTGCTTGTTTCATAGGGACACTCCTGAGATGCAATCATTTGTATAGGAGGAAACTCCAGGCAAAACACTAATATGAGGAGTGGACAAGCCTGTTTTCATAGCAGGCCACTCTACAAGAGTTTTGAATATATAAGCACCTTCTGGCAATGCAGAAATCTCAGTGTGTATCAGCACACACTTACTAGGACTTTGCAGATCACCAGGAGCTTACTGGAGCACACTTGACATTCCTCTAGGTCCCAGAAATGATTGTTAATGCTGGCAGAAATTGAAGCCAGATTTTACAGAAAATAATGTGCACATGATTCTAATTGCATGTAGTGTTTTTCCAGGGGACAGAAGTACTGGGTGATGCCAATAAGACCATGGAAGAAATTGCAGAATATCTTAGGGCACATGGGTAATCCAGCATGATCTTCTCGGATAATATACTTCAGCTTGTTTATCAAAGATTGCAATTCTTCCTCTTCCTCAACTTTTGGAGTTCATCCATAGCCAAGCAGGCAGTTTTGTGCAGACGTTTAAAAGAGTATTAGAATAAAATGAGCAAGATGCTTGCACCATTGTATTGCAAATTGATTGAGCCTGGTCCTCAGCTGGTGTCCTTGCTATGCGGACAAACAGCAGGTCAAGAGCTGGCCTATGATTACTTGTGACGTCTGTTGCAGATCTGAGTCCCCAAAATGCAGTGGAGTGGTCTTTAGTGGTTTTTTCGATGTGAGCTGTACCTGCAATTTTACTTCTTTTGAGAAGATTTATAAAAAGAACTGATAGAGCAAACCCTCTCTTCTTCTTCCTGGGGTTTTATCTCTAAACTAGAGGGGTCTGGGAAAAAATTATAAAGGTTGTTTTATTAAAAAAAGGAAAAGAAAGAGGCAAGGAGTTAGTTTCAAACAATAATATCTGCCCAACTAAACCAGGAGAAATTTAAAGATTAATGGATCTTAAGAACAGAACAGCTCAGGAGACTGGCTACAGAGATGGGGAACCCAAAACACCTACAAAGGGTTTAAACCAAATACAGAGAAAAAGACATTGACTTAATTATTCTAAAACTGAAGTTCAAGTGGAAAAAAAGCATTGAATTGGGAGAGGGCAGACTTGAGGCAGGGGGGGATGTGTCCTTGCACCTCACACTATTACTGCAGCTAGCTCTGACACTTCAAGATCTTTCTGCTTTTCCTCAAGACTGTGGATCCAAAATCAGCAACCCATTTGGTTTTTCACTTACGTCAGCCAAAATGAGATAGCTTTGATTTTACAGAAACATGTGAGTCAGGTTCTGATTTTGCAAAAGCCACGCCAAGCATCTTCTTAATCTGGTCTGCATTTGAAAAGAACCAATATGGGAAAGGATGAATTCAGATAAAGGATGCCAGTATTGGGTCATTTATGCTGTTTATGCACGCGAACAGTTCATGAGGCTGGTGTCCAGTGGGATGGCCAGGCTGAGGATGCCTCCACCCTTTCCCCAGACCACATGCAGTATAGACATCAGGAAAAGAGGGAAGGCTGGCGAGAAAAGCAGAGCTGAGCAAACCTGGTTCACGTGTGAATACCAGCAGCTACGTGGACAATGTTGGCCAGATTTTTGGCTGGTGCAAATCCAATGGAGCTCCACTGGCTGGTGCTGGCCCTGGTTTTGCAGAAGAGAACAGCTGGCTAATAGCTGGGTGGCTTTGCTTGCGCTTGCAAAGACCCATCAGATGAAAATGGGAGTTAAGCACACAGTTCCCCAGGTCTGAAGCACTTTGTCCCCAGGTTTGGGTTAGCCCTGCCTCCAAACCCAGGCTGATCCATGCCAAAAATTGGACTTCTTTGCCACCAGACACACAGACAGATATGATCCTGCCCCTGTGAGCCACTGACTCGTGAACTCGAGGCAGGGCAAAAACACTGCGGACCTCTCTTCCTCGTCCTGCAACATGCAGATCTTCCATGTGCTCTTCCTCCTGTAAATTAGTTTTCTAATATCCTTCGTCCTCCCTCCCCCAGGGAAAGGGACGTGGGGAAGGGTTTATTTATTTAGACTGCTTTACTGCCTGATCAGAATTACCCGTCTGAGAGGGGGATTTGAATGGCACCTTATCTGGGGTCTTTCTCCCTCTAATGCTTGAAATGAGAAGCTTTGCTGCATTTTTTTTTTTAATTACAATGGAAAGAGAAAGGGATTGAACAGTAAAGTTAAAATAAAATTAAAAAAAACTTTAAAAGTACAATGTGAATGAAAAATGATGGTTTTACTCTTTGCCTTAAAGTAAAATAGCTTTTATCTTTTTTTCCCCCTTACAACAGCCTCCTCTACCTAGATAATGCATTTGGTTAGATTTATTTGCTCAGCCCAGAAAACTTGACACTAAGGGGATTATTTAGTTTTAGATTCGCTGTAGTCCATAGTAATAGCCAACAGGGAAAGGAATGAAGCAGCGATATTAGCAGAAAGATGGGAGGGGAGGGTGGACGGGGGAGGGGGTGGCAGGGACTGCAGCTAAGCAAAACTGCTTGCATAAACACCATTAAGAAGATTTAGACATTGCTTTTCTTATCATCAGCACTCCTGGAAGAAATAAAAAAAAAAAAAAAAGAAAGAGAGAGAGAAAGGAGAAAGGAAAAGGGACAGGCCCTGACTTGCTGTGCATGCGTTTCCATCAAGGTTCAATAGAAAAATAAAATCAGCCCAGGGTCTGTCTGCAGCAATTCTGCCAACCTCTCCAAGTTACCCCATCACGGTCCAAAGGAGGCATTGGTTCCACGTGTTAAGAGGAGTAAGGAGCAAGTCCAAAGAGAAGGAAACACACCTCCCCGCACAGAGTTGGGCAATTTTATACCTATCCATGAGAGCATATTTATTTCACTGTAAAATGCTTGAATTTTCTTTGTGCACTACCAAGAAGTAGAATGCACACAGCGTAACAGGAGGGAGTGGTTTGTGCAAGGTAGATGTCAAACTTTAACAGGCAGAGTGCCTGGCAGCCCAAGTTTTGGAAACTGTGTCCCAGATCCACCAGCCGCTGACTCCATGGAAGGACACAGCAATTGCAAGGAGCATCGACTCAGGGACAGGCAGAAGAAGACACTGAGAACTTTGTTGATCAGTGGAAGGAAATCTGTAGGAAATCACAAATGCTAGACGTGCTTTCCAAGAGTCTGGAGCAGGCCACTGAGCAAGAGTTGTCCCTTCAGAGTGCAGGTCCCCTCCTGGCCAGTGTTTGCTGGTGCCATTCTCACAATGTGGCTCACATCCAGTCAAGGAGGGAGAGATATCTTACCAGAGGTCTTGCCTAGGAACTGCTCAAACTGCTTTTCTCCATTCCCACTGTGGACTGGTTATGACAACCTCTGTTAGAGGCATACACATCTCAGGACAACAGATATTAAATAAAAAGGTTATTCATTGAACACAATGAATGAGCAGATGAGCAGATGCTCAGCCTTCTGGTCTATTGATGAGGACACCATGAGCAGGTCTGAGGGCTTCCTTGTGTGAACATGACATGTCCTAGAGAAGGGATGGGAATGGCTGACAACCCAGGTGATGGAGTGACCCAGTCACTCAGCCTTCTTCTCCTCCCTGCTCCCACTGGAAGGAGACACAAGCACTCCTACTGCCACCCTCTAGGCTCTGCCACCCCAGGGTATTCCTTGCACCATTGTGAACAGTGTTACTATCGAAAGACTCGAGTCAGCAGATCTCAGCTGCTAAAGCATCCACAGGAAGGGAAGGCAGATGCTATTTTAGAAGTTATAATGCTCTGAATTTTAAACAAAACATCCAACACTGTGGAAGAGACATAAACCTTCACGCTTCAGGGCACAAAAATCTTCCTGTTACTGGGGATTAGGAGGAAAGTGTCCTTGGAGGCAGGTATTGTGAAGCTGCCAATGAGGAGGCTTCTTGCCCTTTACTCTGTGTGAGCTGGATAGAAAACGTGAATTCTGTTTCATGAGGAATTCTGTGGCTTTGGCCTTTATTCCACATTGGCATGAGACAGAGACCTTGCAAATTCTTCATCAGAAGAGAACCTATATGTCTCAGAAAAGGCACACATAAGAAAGAAGAGGCAACCACGTAGGAGAGAGGAAATTCAGGTTCAATTGACTAATCCATGCCACACAGAAGGAATTGCCATATTCCAGGTGACTGCTTTAATCAATGGGTAATAGGTAAACTGAATTAACTCTAGATGCAAGAATTAACTCAAGAGATGACTTCTTCACTATTTATTGAGCTATACATCACCTTGGCTAGTAGATGATAGTCAGCTCGTGTCTCTTCTTTTTTATCGGGTTTCCAAAGGAAGCGTGTGAAGCAGACTTCATGAGCAGGGAGAAGAAAACTGGGGAGTAGAGTGGGAAATTATTTTGGGAACTTTGGTCATTGTGGAAGGGATGGAGAAGTTTAAGCCCAGAGGAAAACACAATTCATTAATTCTTACATGTAGTGAATAGCTCCCTCCCAGGTTGATAATGCTCATAAGAACTTAACAGCTCTTGGATCAAAATGAATGGAACATCTCCTTCCTTGAATTTCCAAATATTCCTGCTATTGACCCATCACCCTCATCCTTCCTTGTCCCTTCTATATGTATAGAAGGTGCTGTGCCCCCAAAGCAGGTTTGTGACTGGTTAAGGAGAGAAAATCTGCTCCAGTTCATTGGCATCCTCTGTTCTTTGCAATTCACCTTGATCTGGTGATGCCAGCCTTATCTTGGAGAAGAGACATTTTAGACCTGGCTTGATGAAGTCTTGTGCTTTGCCAGGGTTCACAGAAAGAAAGGGGAAGGCAGGAGAGTGACCTAGGTGCCCAGACGTTTCTTGTGACTAGCACAGGCTGAGCCTCAAGGAGTAAGAGCAGTTCAGGTCCACTGGTGTTCCTCTCCCTGGGCCGAGGGGAAAGAGAGCATCAGCGTTGTCTTAGAAAATGCCTGAATCACTTCTTTTTTTCCTAGAAGCATCATTCCCATCTTGCCTGGCTTGAGCTTCAGCCAGCTGTTTTCCATCCAGGAGCTTATCTCTTGCAGGCATAGTGACATTGTGTGACAGTGCCTGTTGTGTCTGCTGAGAAGATGTAAAGCTGGGGGCCAGCAGCTGACCCATAACACAAGAGCCCCTGATCGTTGTTATCTCCTCCCAGCGCTGAGTTCTGTGCCTATGCGACAAGATTAGCTGTTCTCCCATAACATGCTATTGTGTGTGTGTGGAATGGGTTATTTCTTTTTTCTAGAGCAGCTGTTTTCAGTTCCCAGCTAATCTTGCTCTTTGTTTCAAGAGTCTTTTCTCTGTTTCTCAGCACAGCTGTCTTCTGTAGAGCCAGCCTTCAGAAAAAAACAAACAAACAAACAAACATCTCTGAGCTGATGATGTATTCAGCTACTTTTCACCATGACTAAAGTCTTCTGCATGTGCAGCATGAACTTTCCTCACTTGCTGTCAAGAATTGTTCACAATACGTGGTGGCAAGCTTGTTATTTTCTACCATAGACGAGTGTGTATAAAAACACAAAGACTTCATGGTCCCATTCAATCAGAGCCATCATCCACCTTGTTTAGTCTTTTCACTGCAGCACATGGATGTGTTAGGGATCTAATGGAGCCCATTGCAATGGATCCCAGAGTGGACATGCAAGGACACCTTTAATTCAGCAAGATTCTTGAGCTCTAATATGACAGTTCTGCTGAAGAGATAGGGACAATGCATGTCCTTGTGGTCACCAAGGGTGGAAGACACCAGGGCAATAAAATCTGGGTCTGGGCTAAGGATACACCATGACAGCCAGGTGGGCCTGGCAGGTGATTGGGATGTCACAGTGGTTCAGAGCGAGCCACTGCAGGCGGGTATTAACTGTAGCTTTTGTCTTCAGGGTAAGTGGGACACTTGTCACGACTATCTGTCTGTCTAGTCTCCAAATGCTGGATGAAGAGATCTAGCAGAGGCTTGGAGGTGGGAGTCAAGTACACAGTTTAAGGGTTGGACTTGATGATCTTAAAGGTCTTTTCCAACATAAATGATTCTCTGATTCTATGATTCTACGATTCTACACCTGACTATGGAAAGCTGGTTGTCTCTCCAAAATGAGGACCACCTTCTCAGAATATGGACCCACAAGTGAGTTTTCTCATACTGTTTTAGTTCAAACTCAACACAGTGCTGCACAACAGCTGACCTGGCTGTAGAGTTCAGCCTGGTGTTTCCTATCTCTGTTGTCTGTGTTAGAGGCAGGAGTGTTTTGGATGGAGTATATCCAAGTGAGCTTGCAATCCCTTTAGTCCTTGGGCTCTCTCTGTGTAAGCTGGGCTGGACTTACTAGTTTCATAGGTTTTTTTGTATCAGGACAGAGCTTGTCATGAGGGCCATATCAGAGCTCACGTTGGTGTTTCATTGACTTATTTCCTCTTAGCTACAGAACAGAACCTAGTGGAAAATTAATTTTGTAGCATACATTTAAAAGTTAATTGCAGTCTCATTGGAAGGCGGGAAACCTGCATTTGATAAATAAGAGAAGGAGGCACCAGAATGTGCTTTCCCTGTCTGGCCTTAGCTCTGGATTTCTTGTCTCACTGTGGTTATCCGTCTGCTACAAAGTGGGTCAGGGTCTCACCATGCTGAACAAGCACACAGTAAGAGACAGTCGCTGCCTGTGAAAGTGCAGTCTTTGGTTATCTTGGTGAGGACAGAGTAGATTCGCTTCTTCCTAGATTATTCCAGTTCTGATTTTTATTTTTGTGTCTTTCTTGAGAGATTTCATAGGCAGATGTTTCAGCCAGGCTTGGAGCATCCTTGGTACCAAGAGAAGAAGTCCTTAGGTGGTCTACTTTTCCTCTGAGAAATGCCTTTTCTTCAAAGGTACCTGCTTGCTATTTCACAATTATCTGCCTCTTTTTTTATTAGTGAGTTGCTTCAGTTGTGTTTTTCTTGATGGGCTTCAGTGTGATGGCTTTCAAATGCAATGAGGAATGGATGAGTTGAAAGCAGAAGATGTCAAGCAATGGGTAAATGACAAGGGGAAGGAATTAATAGTCAGAATCACAGAAAATGAAAACCAGCTCCATTCATTTGCAAACAACAAATAACTTGCACTCCAGCAAGCAGTTTGTCTTGTTTTCTGGTTCACACCTGCAGCAGGGGCAGGAAGGGAAAGTACTAAACCCCATTATCCTCAGACTAAGAGAATGCAGAAATTAGACAATTTCCATATAGATGAAGCAGCAGAACACAATTTTGGCATGTTTCAACCATCTGCAAGAGACTTCAGAGCTCTAAAAAATGCTGTGAAAGCTGTCAGCTGGGCTATAAAATGCAGAATCTAGTTAGTCAAGAAAGGTTGTGAACAAAGTGATGGAGAAAAGCGTCAAAGGAGAAGGAAACACCCTTTGCTGGACAGGCACTGCTTTCACATAGTGCGTGCTCCCAGCGTGCCAGGAATGAGAAGGCATGAAGGAGCTCTGTCAAGGGAGGAGACGCATGTACCAGAGCCTGTCCCTGGGCTTCAGTAGGGTTCAAGGCCATGTCATGAGCAAGACTTGGTTGCAAGGCGCTTGACTTTATTCAAATAATCTGAGTTGGTTTAATCTATGCAGGCTTTGCCCAGTTGATGACCCAAGCATCCTTTTTTGGGCTTTGTTTTATGTCTATTTTGGCTTTTTAAGCATGTGTTTAATCTTACACATATATGACCTTCCAGAGTTCGAGAACACTATGAACATATGAAGCAGAGCATCTACCACCCATCTAAAACCATTGCCTGGTTGGGTCAGGGCTGTGTTCCACTGTGTACATAGCATGTTTCTGAGCTGCACTCTGATAATTTGGTAACACCAGGAAGAGAAGCGCCACAAGAATCATACTGAGTTTTATATATTGCTTTGCACTAATATCTATTTTATTTATGTATTTGTGAAGGACATAAGTACATGGAGGAGTACAAATATACATGTCAGCTTTTAGTCTGTGCTGTCATGGATTTTATGGGCTTTCACTGGATAAATACTCTTTCCAAAACACCTAAGTTACTCACATGAATAAGACCATCTGTGCCTGTAAATGGTTGCCATATTGGGCAACATGTACTCAATGTAGGGATTGGCATTAAACGGTATTTCCTTCACCCTGTAAAACTAGTAGGTGGAGAGGAAAAACTGTCTTAAGGATGCTACTCTAGGGACAAAGAGGTATGAGTTCACTGCCAGCATTTCCACCTTCAAATGGTGACGAGAAGTACTATGGACTGGTTTCCCTGGTGCCCTAAGTATTGTACTGAGGGGACACAGACATGGCAGAGCATAAGACAACAGCAATGCAGTGTTAGTCAGCATGAAGGACAGCACATTTGCAGCCTTATGGCTACAAGGGCGAACAGAGAAGCAGACTAGAAGTCCACCCATTCTACCCTTCTGTACAAGCTCTTTTAAAAGGAATTTTTCCTCCACAACTCTGAACCCACATACCTTCAGCAGAAACAAGGTGCTGCCCAGCTCTGTGGTGTGAAGAACCACCTATTTTGTTTCCAGCGTGCCACCTGCTAAATTCCTTTGATGCCCTGCTGAGATCTTATACTGGAAGAGGCTGCCTGTCCAAGCTGCATCTGATTTTATAGTCTTGAGTTGTACCTCCTTCAGTCACGCCCTTCCAGCCTGAAAACTACCCAGATGTGCTGATATACTACCAGAAAAGCTGAGAAGGCTGGTGTTAAAGAAGGATCACTAGATAATTTTTCAAATATATTTTTAATAACAAGGAGCAGACCAGCCGCTGCCACATTCTCCATCTGTTACCTTGGGCAAACCATTTAAACCTTGTGCACTCCAGCTCTTCTTCTGTGAAGTAGGGTAATAACTCTGCTCTCATCTTGGCTATTTAGTGCCTTAGGGCACAATAGTCTTTTGCTATTTCTATGCAGAGCACCTTCTGCCACAATTATTGTCCTGTAGACAACAGAGTAAGACAGAGCTGGGCTCTGTGGGCATTTCAATATTTTCCCTTGGGGGTCATGCCTTTTGAGCAGCTCCTCTTAATCCACCAGAGTCAGGTAAGGGCTCTCTGCCATGCAAGATAGTACTTCCTAAAATTGCCTAAGCAATGATAAAGCAAAAGAGGGGGGGAAAAAAAAAAATCTGTGACAAAACCCCTTTGACATTTTGCAGCAATGGTATTAATACTCTCAGCTATTGTTCCAGATCTGCCAATAATGTAAAGTTTAAAGAAGAAAGGGGTGGGCAGCGGGGGCAGAGAAATCAAAGCAGACCATTAGGCTGAATGGTTATCTAGGCAGTTTGCTCTAGGCAAACAGTTAAGCCAGACCTGGGAGAGAGCACTGGTAGTTAAAGACCTTTAATGGCCTAAGTCCTATGATAATTAGTCCTGCCCTGGAGGTAGCTAAGTGAGCCACTCCAGTCTGAAATGGAGCTCATCCACTGCTGAGGCCATAATCCTCTGTGCACAATGAAAGCTGAACTAATTCACTGAGTAAACACTTTCTCAGTTACTTACACGCTGTCTTCTTTCAGCCTGACACCAAATAGATTCACTTCCAAGAGCTGGAAAGAAAATAAACTTTTTTTTTTTTTTTAAAGCAACTGATCTTAGTTGAAATGCATTTGGACTTAGTATCCAGGGTATAACCTGGACAGATATCATCTCCTTCCTCCTGGCATCACACAGCAGCTCCTTTATTTTAGTCCATTACAATGGCAGAGGGCAGAAAGGCATTTCCCCATCTATTACCTGCTCTTTTCTCCTGCCTGTTTCTCTGAAAAGGCATATGCTGGAGAAGAGCGGGAAGGCTTGTGTGAAGCTCATACAGAAATTTGTGACTGTTCCAATCACTGAGTTCTATGCTCTCAGCTCACCCAACAGCTCAAGGTGGGGAACTTGGCATGGAGGAAGAGAAAACTGAAGTAGCAAGGAAGGAAACACCAAATATCAACTGTTGGAGATGACACCAGCTTTTTCTACTTCGTCTTCTTTTTGTTTCAATTAAGAAATTGAAATGCACGTGCCTTAGCACGTTGTCCTTTCTATGTGCCCTCTGTGTAAAGATGTACTGTGGGTGCCTGGTCTTCTCTGGGTGCATTTCATGCTTATGTCTTCTTTCCAGCTCCCCCCAGTGCTATCCTGCTTCTGGACCCACCTGGAAGACCCAGTTCTCAGTGCCCTCCATGTCCCACCAAAAGCTGGGAAAGGGAACCAAGCAGGGAGCAGGGGGGGTGGTGGCTCTGCACGCAGGAACATGCGCTGTCCCTCTGGGTAGATCTGTCCCTGGGGTCTCATGCTCTGCAATGACATACTGAGAACACCGGTGTCTCCATTGAATGATGCTGCAGGTATCCTTGGCCCATTAATGCCAGGAATTGTCCCCTCTGATGCCTGCAGTCCCACGTGTTTGAGGAGAAGGGAGTTGAAGACCTACAAATGTAAGCAGTCCTCTGATTTGCCGAATCGCCATCACCCAATGAAGTATGATCAGAGCACATGGGACAAAATAGAGAGGGGTCTTACATGACACGGACATGAGCTGGGGTGTGAAGTTCATAGTGTTATCATCTCTTGTTCTTCTCACAACTTGTACTACCTCCCTTAAAGCCCCAGATCCTGGAGTCATGTGAATACAGCAGATTCAACACCTTCTGACTGAGAAGACCTGTTTAAAAACCCAGATCCCTACTGGTTTAAAACCTAGGAGGCAAGTGATTATATTTCAAAGGTGAGGTTATCTCATTGCCTTTAGAGGTGAACAGAGTACTTGTTTACACCTGAACTTTTTGTTTAGGCTCATATTAGAGTCTACAGAGAAATAGACATTTCTGGATCACAGTTCACCCCATCTCGAGGCAGACCTTCAGAAGAAGTTGGATGAATTGTACTCCATGAAGGTATATTCATCTCACTGGTCTGGAACACGTGTTTTGCACCCCCCAGCTCAGTTATTGTCATGGTCAGTAATCAAAGGCAGGTGAGAGAAATCCCACCCCAAAAATAGTGCTGTGATTTCTTTAAAGCAAATGACATGGCTTGCTGGTTTGATATGTGTCTGGCACCACCTCTCTGCAAGTTTTGGTCAAGACATAGCTGCAAATGACTGCCTATTTTTGTGGTTCACTCTCCACCCCTCAAAAGGCTCCCTTGGATGCTGTCTGGAGATCTTCCACCCCAGTGACTAGGATTTGTCTGACTCTCAGGAAACTGAAAACATCTTTTCTTGGGCCAAGCAAAAATTCATTCTGTGTATTCCCTTTGCACAAGTACCTCCATATTCGTGTACGTCAGAGGGGGTTTTGGACCTCCAATGTAGGAAAGGTTACATTTGTTTTTTTCTTCCGAAATCCCTCCCTGCTCAAAGATGGATTTCTGCTGTTACTTGCTGGCCTTCAGTGGTATATAGGAAAAGATAGAGGCAACTCTGTCTTGCCTTGATAAAAGAAGAAAAATCAAATCCTGATAAAATTTTATACTTCCAAAAAGGAAAGACAGACATAAAAGGATCTGCTAAAGAGAAGAGTTTCATAATCAAAGAAGAAAAACAATAGGCTTTGTTTGTTTATTGTATATTAAAGTGCACCAAAGTTGTTATCAGCTAGAATCTGGGTCAAGAAAAGAAATCTCAGCAAATAATATAATGAAAGCTTCATCGATGATCTCTGTGGTCTACCAGCAAAGTTAGTTCTATGAAGACCAAGTCATGGCCCACAAGTTGGTGAGAACATGCTAGCAAGGGAGTGGAAAGGAGGGTTCAGGCAGGGTTCGGCCCTGGGGTGTGCAAGGCAGCCCAGTGGTGGGGCTCATCCCTTACTGATGACTGGGTTAGCTGGCTGGTCACTCTCAATGTGAATGACGGAGAAAAGCAAGCTAGACAGCTTTCCTTCTTTGCTCCCAGGCCATCAGGGAAGCACATCCTGCCTTTAGGATCCCAGCCTAAACATGGAGGACCCATGTCAGGTAGAAGACCCTAGGACCTGAAAGCAGAGATTCCTCTCTCATGTACACCAGGGTGGACACCCCTGGCTCCCTGGATTAGCTCACCCTGTGAGGCATGGGATGCTGAGTTGGTCATTCCTCGGGTGCTTTAAGAGCAGCCATGGGGTCCAACCTGGTCCTCAGTGAAGTGGTGATGGGCAGAGAATGGAAAAAATGGTCTCTGAACCTCTTGAATTGAGTGATGAGAGATGCAAGGCACATAGGCCTCTTTTATGAATGCTCTTATGGCATAAAACATGTTGGTGAGTGGTATTACTAGTGTTGCTTGGAGCTAGGAGAAAAAAAATCATTCCGAAGTGTATGTTCTTATGCAGGGAAAATATAAACAAAATGGGGGAAAAAGGGAAAAAAACACATCCTCTCTTGTATCAGCAGCTGCCTCTGTCTGCAGGCTCTATGGCAATGATACCTCAACCCACCCATTCAGCAGTCCATTATCACTTCCCTCCTTCTATTATTCCCCTTCAACCTTATCAGACGTAAGCATCGTCTCAGACGCTCCAACTGGAGCCTTGTAATTGTCCCTGGTTAGAGCTCGATAGCACCTTGAACCGCCAGAGTAATCTCTGTTTTTTAAAAAAAAGGTCTCTGCAAGGAGACGATGCTAGAATTTGCCTGTGGCTATGCGGGATCTTTAATAGCTAACTCTTTTCTCTCTCCCTCTCTTGTGCACACACATATGCTCACAGATAAATGGGAAAATTATTTTTTATTTATTTATTTATCCTCAGCCTTTTTAGGCTGCCTGTTAGGCAGTGATCACAATATTTGTTACAGGGTTTGCAATATTATTATTAGCTCCTGAGGGCACATGGTGGAAGAGGTGGGTGGAGAAAGCATAATAGTATTAGACAGAAGTTGTCCCTAGGGGAGGAAAATGGAAATGGCATTTTTTGGGCATCTTGGTTTGAGGAAGGAAGCCGGACTCCAAGGGACTGACTCTTTCTCCTTGCATCTAGGCAAGGCTTAGGCCAGGGCACCATGAGTGCCAAGTGTTTCTTAATTAGGAAATGAGCCTTTATTTATTTTATGCCAGGAAAGGAATGAGAGCAAAAGATTCAAAGTCCAGTTCAAAGAGCAGGTAAGCAGGATCTTGGCATTGCTTTGCAATCCAAGTCCCACCAGCATCTATAAGATATCCCCAGCTTGTAGCCCAGCCAGCACAAAAAATGGCAGAAGAGATGACAATCTGCACCCACAGACTAAGCCCTCTCTTCAGTGAAGAACAGCCTCAGGAGACTGAAGGGTGGTGGTGGGTTATTCCTTAAACTGATTGTTTCTTTCTAATAAACAAGACCAAGTTTTCTAGTGATGTGTTCTTCCTCCACTGACCTCCTCTAGATTCTTGTGTTCCTTCCACAAAATTGACTCTCAGGCTGCATTTTTCAGCTTTTTGTTTACAAAATGTCACCTGAAAATCTCTACCCGTCATTTAATTGCAGACCTTACACTTAGGTGCCCATATCTGTGAGTTTCCATGAAATCTTCATTGTTATCTGGCCTTTTATTTCTCATGTTTACACCTGGTAGAAAACCCTTGCTGCTTTTTCCTTTAAAGGTGATTGCAAAGGGAAAAATGAATTAGTGCCCGTTGTTGCTTTATGATGTATATAGGGAAGATGAAGGAGTAAAAAAAAAAAAAAAACAACAACAACCAAAAAAGATAAATCATTGAATTATGAAGGTGCTTTTGCACATTTTAACATTAGATGTTATTTTTTCCTCTAAGTGTCTCCAGAACATTATGGAAGATGGGAGGTAGTGTCATTAGGAACAATTTGCAAGGGAAACAGCTGAATTAATTACAGAGTGTTTATTTGTTGAATCTGGTGCAGAGGTCCACCACCTCACAGAAACGACATGACACTTTGAAAATGCTGTATAACAAATTATCCACAGGCAGATATAAAATTCCTTTTATTTCCACTTCAAGCAGTGCCCATCAAGCCACAATGGAGGCACCACAAAAATATATCAGTTGGACTATTTCCAATGCATTTGCAAGAGCACAAGACCATGAGTTGTGATTACTTTGGTGCTAAGCCTGTCCCAGGAGATGGGATAGAGGAGCGCTGTGGCATGGAGAGTATGTGAATCACAGCACTTCTGAGGGCATGCCACAAACCATTGGAGAGGCGAACGCACATTCCCAAGTACATCCCCTCCTTCTGCCTTCCTCTCATTAAGCATCTTCCGTTTAAAAAGATTTCCATTGCAGCCACAGTAATCGTGTCCCTCCTCCTGGCATGGTTAGTGTTGTGTTCTCAAGGGAGGCAGCAATGGTCATCTTGTGGTCATCTCTTGAGCATAGGGGATGGTGATAATGGTGGGACTCATGCCAGCCCCTGTTGTATCCTACCGCCTAGCCAGAGGTTAGGCTCAGTCAGAGCTAGAAAAGCCGACTGAGATTTACGGATTGAAGTTTTGCATTCAAATGGAAGAGTTGGATCTATACAGCCGATCATAAAGGTGACCCGAGAGTCCTGGACTATAAATCAGTCTCTTGTAATCCTAATGCAAAGAAAAGATTTGTAAATGAACTTTTTTTTTTTTTTTTTTTTGCTTAGAACTTATTGGCATGACTTGTGATTATGTGTTAGGATTTGTAAATCTGTTTTAGGATTTGTAAATCTATTTCCTGACTTCTAAGCCAATCAAATGTTTCAGAAGTCAGACAGAGAGTTAAATCTGATGCAAAAAGTCATGGTTTGTAAATCAAACTGTAGCTCTTAGGTTAGCTGAGAGGATTTATGAATCTGGATGGAGATATCTAAATCTGGTTTATAAAGTACTGATTTATAGATAAAACCCCAAAGAATGGCTCGGCTCCCAGCAGGTGATGAGTCAGGAGATGCAAAATGACCATGACATGGACACCCAGTGTTGTCGATTGCAGGGACCCCAGACCATCCATCAACAATCCCTCATTTACCCTTCACTAAAAAATAAAAGCTCAGGGCCTCTGTATCATACTCAATATAATGACAAAGCATTTGGGTGCTGGCCATCAAAGACAGAAGTTGTTTTCTAGCTGTTCTCCAGATCCAGGTGAGGCCACCAGGACCACCTCACTGGCACAAGGGTGAGTACCACCACCTCCTCATGGTAGCACAGAAAGCCCTACATCCTTCTTACTGGCCCCTTAGCACCCCAATTTCCACCAAGGTCAGGGGTGACTGTTCGTGAAATGTGCGGCTTCAAAAGTTTTAGGGTATAAAAGTGTCTCTTATGTAAAAAAAAGAGAAAGAAGGGGGAAAAAAATCAAATTTCTACAGTTCTAAAACTTTTTTTAAAGCATTTAAATTTTAAGCTGGGGATTTATAAATGGGCTATTAAAGTTTAAGAGTTTCATTATAGTTTTTTTTTTAAATCATAATTACTTTAGGTAGGGGAGGAGGGATAGATCTACTTTATTCCTAGTGGAAACTATACATATATATGAAGTATCTATATAAAAGCTGGAACTGAGCTTATATTAATACAGTTTAACTGATATTCAATAACTTCACCCTCCCTTTTTCCTATTGTCCATATTTAAATACTTCAAAAAGAATTCTAATCAAGTGGAAATTAATAGGGGAGGAAAGACTGGGGTAGCAGGAGAGGGCTCTAATCCCACTCTCTCTTAATATTTCAAAGTCTCTTTTATTTTCCTAATAAAAAAAGAGAGAGCGAGAGGGAGAAAGTGGAATTAATCCAGTTCTCTGAACTGTCCTCTCGTCTTACTGATTTAAATAAAATCCAAGAGAACATCACACCAGAAGGCCATTCCTGGCCACGTGCCAGGGTGGGCTTTCACATCCCAGCTTTCCCTCCCCGCTTTCCCCAGGAGGTGGTTGCCCTCCCTGCTCCCCACCAGCAGGTTGGACATGACACCCAAAATCAGCAAGGGGGTGCTAGCCTTCCTGAGGGCTTTGGGGTGTCCTCCATCCCCTCTCTGCACCCCCATGAGGGCAGCCTCATCATCCTGGTGGGATTTGGTGTGAGTGTGGTGGAGCCCATGTACACCCAGACCCCCGAGGACCCCGCTTGTCTCTGTGCCCAAAGGTTTTGCACCCATAGGCACCTTCCCTGTAAGATCTGTCAATGATGCTGGAGCAACACTGTGATTAGACCGGGATGGGCTGAGCGTGAACTGGAGGAAAGGAAAACTCATCGTGGATCTTTCCATGGCAAAGACAGAGGAAACCAAATGTTCTGCATTGGTTTGCCTTGATTTCTCTCTTTCTAGTCCATTCAGCTGCTGAGGATGGAAGAGCAAACCCTCTGCCAACACCAGCCTGCACAGTTTCTCCTTGCAGGCCATGTGCTCCTGTGCCAAGCCTCTGGATTTAAAACAGACATCCCGCCTGGCACAGGGTGTGCCCAGCCTTGAAAAGTTATTTAAGCATAAAGTACTGTGCAAAAACTGAAGGCAGCCTTGTTAAAACGCATAGAGCAGAAGGATGTAATGTTTTCAAGTGAGCAGTAAATAACTGTTTTATTAACTGAACAGTGCACACTAGATGGCATACCACTCCTTGCCTACTGCTCTTGTGTTATATTGTTGTTATTATACTTGTGTTAAGACAACATCCAAATTTGAACAGTATTCTCCTAATGCAGGCAAGACCCCATCCTATCACTCTTGGGTGGGTGCACACCCAAAGTCAAAGTTCAGCCTGGCAGAGGTGACCAGTCTCTCTTGAACTGAGGGCAGGTGTAGCCTGTTTTTCTGAGCTTGATTTTTCTGCATCCGTGATGCCACACAGGGTGACCAAATCCCATCCATGGATCTGTTGGAGGGACAACACAGCAGGGCATAAGCAACCCAGGAGGTTCCTGGAATGTGTTGATGATAACTTCCTTCTCCAAGTGATAGAGGAGCCAACAAGAAGAGATGCTATGCTGGACCTTGTTCTCACCAACAAGGCGGGGCTGGTGGGGAATGTGAAGCTCAAGGGCAGCCTTGGCTGCAGTGGCCACAAAATGGTGGAGTTCAAGATCCTTAGGGCACCGAGGAGGGTGTACAGCAAGCTCACTGCCCTGGACTTCAGAAGAGCAGGCTTTGGCCTCTTCAGGGATCTGCTTGGTAGAGTACCACGGGATAAAGCCCTGGAGGGGCCCAAGAATGCTGGTTAATATTCAAGGATCACCTCCTCCAAGCTCAGGAGCGATGCATCCCAACAAAGAGGAAGTTAGGCAAAAACGCCAGGAGGCCTGTGTGGATGAACAAAGAGCTCCTGGACAAACTCGGACTCAAAAAGAAAGCACACAGAGGGTGGAATCAAAGACAGGTAGCCTGGGAGGAATACAGAGAAATTGTCCAAGCAGCCATGGATCAGCTTTGGAAAGCTAAAGCCCTGATAAAATTAAATCTGGCCAGGGATGTCAAGGGCAACAAGAAAAAAGCTTCTATAAGTACATCAGTGATAAAAGGAAGACTAGGGAAAATGTGGTTCCTCTCTGGAAGGAAATGGGAGACCTAGTTACCCAGCATATGGAGAAGGCTGAGGTACTCAATGACTTTTTTGCCTCAGTCTTCACCGGCAAGTGCTCTAGCCACACTCCCCACATCACAGAATGTAAAGGCGGGGACTGGAAGAATGAAGAACCTCCCACTGTAGGAGAAGATCAGGTTCGAGACCATCTAAAGAACCTGAAGGTACACTGGTCCATGCGACCTGATGAGGTGCATCCATGAGTCCTGAGGGAACTGGTGAAGGAAGTTTCTAAGCCACTATCCATCATATTTGAGAAGTCATGGCAGTCCGGTGAAGTCCCAGATAACTGGAAAAGGGGAAACATAACCCCCATTTTTAAAAAGGGAAAAAAGGAAGACCCAGGGAACTACAGGCCAGTCAGTCTCACCTCTGTGTCCCGCAAGATCATGGAGCAGATTCTCCTGGAAACTATGCTAAGGTACATGGAAAATAAGGAGGTGATTGGTGACAGCCAACACGGCTTCACTAAGGGCAAATCATGCCTGACAAATTTTGTGGCCTTCTACGATGGGGTTACAGCATTGTTGGATAAGGGAAGAGCAACAGATGTCATCTACCTGGACTTATGCAAAGCACTTGACACTGTCCCACATGACATCCTTGTCTCTAAATTGGAGAGACATGGATTTCACAGATGGACCACTTGGTGGATAAGGAATTGGCTGGATGGTCGCACTCAAAGAGTTGCAGTCAAAGGCTCGATGTCCAAGTGGACATCAGTAATGAGTGGCATTCCTAAGGGGTCAGTATTCGGACCAGCAGTGTCACCATCTTTGTCGGTGACATGGACAGTGGGATTGAGTGCACTCTCCGCAAGTCTACCGATGACACCAAGCTGTGTGGTGCGGTCAACATGCTGGAGAGTAGGGATGCCATCCAAGGGGGACCTTGACAGGCTGGAGAGGTGGGCCTGTGTGAACCTCATGAAGTTCAACAAGGCCAGGTGCAAGGTCCTGAACATGGGTTGGGGCAATCCCAAGGACAAATACAGGCTGGGCAGAGAATGGATAGAGAGCAGCTCTGAGGAGAAGGACTTGGGGGTGTTGGTTGATGAGAAACTTAACATGACCTGACAATGTGCACTTGCAGCCCAGAAAGCCAACCGTATCCTGGGCTGCATCAAAAGAAGCGTGACCCGCAGGTCAAAGGAGGTGATTCTCCCCCTCTACTCCACTCTCGTGAGGCCCCACCTGGATCACTACGTCCAGCTCTGGATCCCCCAACATGAGAAGGACATGGACCTGTTGGAGCAGGTCCAGAGGAGGGGCACAAAGATGATCAGTGGGCCGGAGCACCTGTCCTATGAGGACAGGCTGAGAGAGTTGGGGTTGTTCAGCCTGGAGAAGAGAAGTCTTTGGGGAGACCTTATAGCAGCCTTCTAGTATCTGAAGGGGGCCTACAAGAAAGCTGGAGATGGACTTTTTACAAGGGT
The DNA here is from genome assembly GCF_047370975.1 of Nipponia nippon. Classification (NCBI taxonomy): domain Eukaryota; kingdom Metazoa; phylum Chordata; class Aves; order Pelecaniformes; family Threskiornithidae; genus Nipponia; species Nipponia nippon. Next base: position 29,010,661 of record NW_028262391.1, on the reverse strand, counting down.
GCATAGTGATAGGACAAGGGCTAATGGCTACAAACTGAAAGAGAGTAGATTTAGATTAGATGTAAGGGAGAAGTTCTTTACGATGAGGGTGCTGAGCACTGGAACACGTTACCCAGAGAGGTTGTGGATGCCCCCTCCCTAGAAATGTTCAAGGCCAGGTTGGATGGGCCTTTGAGCAACCTGGTCTAGTGAAAGGTGTCTCTTCCCATGGGAGGGGGCTTGGAACTAGATGACCTTTAAGGTCCCTTCCAACCCAAGCCATTCTATGATTCTATGATAGTCCTTTTTTTCTTCCTGGTTTGTTTTAGGGGTGCATTCAGTTGCTGTGAAAGCTGTGGCTCTGCTAACAAGAAGATGTCAGGACCCAGATACATCCTGGCAATCACAATAGATAGCAGTTGTACCAACATGGGACAAGAGGGCAGGGTCCTCCTTTGAGAAGATCCCTTGTAAAGCTTTAATTTCAACTGACCAATCCAGTTAACTGACAGGCATTTAAACAGAGCATTTCCCCAAACACTTCATTGGGAATTTTTTTTTTTTTATTTTGGAAGCTTTCTGTTGAAAAAAAGCTGTCTTCTAGATTTCCCAGTCTCATTATGCAGGAAGAAACATGCATTATATATGATATTAAGCTTCAAGGCTTAATGTGCTGTATACGATGATGACCACACAGTCTTATTTTACTTTTTAAATTGCAGAACAATTAATAACTTGTATAAGAAATATACAGATCTGGGTGTCTTCATTCAACTACTCCAGAGTTTAACAGAAAAGCAAAAGAGAAAAAAAAAGAGCTATGGTTTCAAAGCATTTCAAGACAAATGATGGCACCAAGAAACAGTCATACTAAAGCAGATATGAATTAAGATAACAAGGATAAAGAATTTTCTGTATGCCTTTAGTTTCTTAGAAATTTAGCCAGCAAAACAAAAAAGAAAATTATACCTACTCTAAACCCACCAAGGACAAGAAGTTTGAAATAATGTTATATTTCCATCTATAATATCTTCTCGTGCCTGGTTGGAAATGCATGCTGCTTCTGCCCAGAGCTAATAACCAGTTATTACCTACAGTGACCCAGACAGGCACTCAGGGGAGGGAAATCATACCCAAGGTGTTGGTAGGAAATATAAGCACAGGGCTGAAAATAATAAAAGAGATTCAAATTCATAAGGATTTTACTAACAGCACATCAAGAAGAAAATTATTGCAGAGCCTGTTTATTTTATGAGAGCGAGAAACAGTGGGGCCATGATGCTGCAAGACACTGGTGGAGCTGAGGGTGGGCAGCCAAAGGGACCAGAAGTTAATATCCATGACATAGCAGCAAGCACACCTGAAAATGTTGGCTGCCTTTGCAAAATGTTATTGCCGAGCAAGAGGGGAGGTGACGCTGAGTTGCTCAGGCTAGCTCCCAGATGGCTGCCTTCACGATGGAAGGGATGGGGACAGCCCTGGGTGGCAAATGCAGTCAGGTGCCTCCTTCCCATTCTGCTCTGTACCCACCTCCTGGGGTGGACGTCAGGGCCATTTTTTTAATGGAAGAGGTGGTTACTGAAAAAGTTTGGGGGTTTTTTTGGGGTTTTGGGGTTTTTTTGTGGAAGTCATCTAATTTTGTCTTAGATACCTTATGGAAGACCTGCTATTTGTACTTTTTAACCCTCTTCTTCCCTGTTCACCAGCCTTCTAGCCAGACTTGCAACCCTCATTAGGCATCAGGACTTCATCCCTACCTGCATCAAAGCAGTGTGGAATAGGAGATCCCACAGCCCTGGCTCTGCAGAGGGAACAGCACATGAACAGCAGCCCTTGAACACCTCTCCTGCAATGGGATCCATCACCTCCTTAAGGGCTTGTCTTTTTTTATCACCTACAAATGCTCCCAGCTGACTTGTTCAGATGTGACACCTAACCTCAGGTGACACGAAAGCCATCTGCAAAGCACAACCCTTCAGATCAAAATTTTTCAGCTCTTCCTGGTCTGTGACAAAGCACCAGCTCTGCCAAAAAGAAAATGTCAAAAATGTCAGGATTTTCCCAAAGGTCCAGAATTCCAACTCTCAGTCAGCTGGTGCTGCCCTAAAGAGGTTGTGATCTGAATGAGAAAGAGCAAGAAAGTATGTAATCTCTATTTTACAATTTTACCTCATTTGTGCTGTGTCTCCAATCCTTTAACAAATTGCATTGTTTCATTCCCTATCAGATGGTCCTTACTTGCCTAAAAAAAAATAATTAGTCCTCCTCCTCTTCCCAAGGAATTTACTCCCTTTGGTCACTGCTCAGCATTAACATCACCTGAATTATTTAAAAGTCAGCTAGGAGAGTATTTCCAGTGCAGAGATTTTCCCTAGGATTCAGGCAGATGTTAGGGGTGCCGTCTCTTTCGTGGCAACGCTCTCAACAAATAAAATCTGATCCAACCAGTTATCCACCAGCAAATGAATAAAAGATTTTGTGAACAGAATTGTGACTTGGCACAGTCTATTGTGACTTGGCACAGTCTATTTACAGAAACATTTCAGACATAGCCTTCCCACGTTTGCATAATTTCTAGTCTCAGCATTTCTAAGACAAGTTTTACCAGCATATCTCTGCCCTGTTTAGTTGCTGTTCTTGGGGGAAAAGAACATACATAGCACTTAGTCAGGGTGGGCTGGGTCCCATAACTGGAGTCAGAGACACGCATTTTCCAATTACACATGTACACATACGTACATTCATGAACATGCAAACAGGTGGACATCTCACACACACAGACAGATATTAATTTGCTGAAAGACTCACCTCAACACAAACCAATTTGAACCTGGAGGAAAAGCTGCTACATTACCGTAGGAATGAAAGATAAAATGGTGCGAATACAATAACCCATAAAACTCAGCAAATTCTCCAGTTAGAATATGATTTTACTGGAAAGAGGGAGAAAAATAGCTTTTCTTTCAAAGAAAAGATGGTTTAAAATTAAAATTCATTAAAGGCGTCTAGCTGACACATTTTTGTATTCTTTGAGGAAGTATATCTGTATAATGTAATGCACTGTCCAATTAAAAAGAAGTGGTCCTTTATTACAGGTATGATTTCTTCTCTGATAAACCACTGATTTATGGCTCACTGAGGTATATATTTAATACTGTCAAAAAAAATGAAAGGACACCCAAAACTATCTGCAGTGCTACAGTGACTAAGTCTGAAAAGGATCTGAGGAAGCAAAGACTCCTGGGAGTTAAATGTAATCTTTGCCTGGGATAAAAGCACAGAGAACTGCTGATCTTCACAAATGGGTCCTTCACCAGTAGCCCCAGTCACCCTACACACACAGACACACGCACTCTTCCTGCACCCCAACCAAGGAGCAGAACATGGGCTGCCGTGGGAAAGTACAGGTTTTAAACAGAAAAAAAAAATAAAATAAATATGGTATTGTTGGAGTTTTCTTCCCAAATTCTGAACACCAGCAAAGTGCTGTCTCTTGATTCCCGCAGGGAATAATAATTCATTCGTTAATCTGTAATTTAGAAAAACAGTTGTGATTTTTTGTAGGTAGCTGATGAATCCCATCTATGGATTTTTAAGTGTTTTTTCCAAATTGGAAGCCTCATTTTGCAGATGGAGAAACAGGAGTCCGGGATAAGGCAAGTGCTTTGCTTCAGTTCCCAGCACAGTTAGCAGCAGCCTTGAGAAGGGATAGCAGGATTTCTCCATAGGTGGTAACCCAAATGCATGTGAGTTTTTCTGACTTTGAGCTCCTTGGTCCCACTTTACAGTAACCCAAAAAAGAGGAGGTGTGGAGCAGGGTCCATCCTCTCCCAGGGCAAGCATATGAGAGAGGTCAGGAACTTGCTTCTCTGCATCGCTGACAAGGGGAGAACAGACTGACTCACCAAACAGTGACATCTGCATCAGGGATCCTTGAACTCCAGCAAGCGAATGCCACTCAAAGTGTTTCAAATCTCACCCCTGCCTCCCAGCAAATAGCGATGACAAAAATGGGAGAGGGGGCAAGGTTTTCACTGATTTTTCTATTGTACAAGAAGAGCATGGTGCTGACCCCGTGCTGCAACTGTACATCCTTGTACTGATCACCATCACCTTCTCTCTCCAGGTAGTTCAAACTGTGCTATGACGGAGTACCAATACCCTTAAACATCCCAGAAGCATTAGCTGAACCTCAAAAATAAGTTGATCAATAAGTATTAGGTTCTTTGTATTTGGGATTTTGCCTCTTCAGAAAGAGCAGATGTGCTGTTTGCACAATTTTTTCCTTACTACTGGGAAAAGCAGTGATGTGCTTTCAAGCAAATGACAGCTGAAGTCATTTGGTGATTGCCCAGCCTCGTCATTAATGATAACATACGAACCTCTACAACGGTAGGTACTAGCATGAAGTCCCCTGTTTTGATGTATGTGCAATGGAGGATTTTTGTGTGCAAATGCCATCTCATTTGTTTGATGAGCAGAGATGGGACTGGTGAGAAGTAATAGAGAGAGTAACCCATCTCTTTATTTCTCACTTCTTGCCAGATATACCTACCCTAACCCAGAAAATCTCTACTGGTTCAAAAGTAAAGGTGTATTATATTTTCTTTAGCACAGCACACCAAAACTGTCTGTTTTCTTATAGCTAGCACATGAGCTTGGATCAAGGATCATAAATTCAAGTTAAAGAACTATCTTGTAAATAGAAAGAAAGCCTTAGGAGTGATTTGCCTCTGTCTGCTTCTCATGTGTTCTTGTAAAATCCAGTTTAAAAAAAAACACCTCTGAAAAAAAGTGATGGTATTTTAATTTTCTGGAAAATGTTTCTCTGAACTATCACTTTCTTCCCAGGTAGGGGAAAATGAGGTCAAACTCAGGCAACAACCCCATATAGAATCATAGAATAGTTTGGGTTGGAAGGGACCTTTAAAGGTCATGTAGTCCAACCCCCCTGCAATGGGCAGGGACATCTTCAGTTAGATCAGGTTGCTCAGAGCTCCGTCCAACCTGACCTTTAGTGTTTCCAGGGATGGAGCATCTACCACCTCTGTGGGCAACCTGTGCCAGTGTTTCACCAGCCTCATTGTAAAAAATTTCTTCCTTATATCTAGTCTGAATCTACCCTCTTGTAGGTAAAAACCATAACCCCTTGTCCTATCGCAACAGACCCTGCTAAAAAGTTTGTCCCCATCTTTCTTCTAAGCCTCCTTTAAGTACGGAAAAGCTGCAATAAGGTCTTCTCAGAACCTTCTCTTCTCCAGGCTGAACCAACCTCATCTCTCTCAGCCTGTCCTCATAGGAGAGGTGTTCCACCCTTCTTAAGATCATTTTTATGGCCTCCTCTGGACCCGCTCCAACAGGCAGGAGCTGAGGGCTCCAGAGTTGGACGCAGTGCTCCAGGTGGGGTCTCACCAGAGTGGAGTGGAGGGGGAGAATCATTTCCCTTGACCTGCTGGCCATGCCTCTTTTGATGCAGCCCAGGATATGGTTGGCCTTCTGGGCTGTGAGCACACGTTGTCAGCTCATGTCCAGCTTTTCATCCACCAGCACCCCCAAGTCCTGCTCTGCAGGACTGCTCTCAGTCCCCGTCATCCCCCAGCCTGTATTGATACCAGGGGTTGCCCTGACCCAGGTGCAGGGCCCTGTACTTGGCCTTGTTGAACTTCATGAGGTTCACACAGGCCCACTTCTCGAGCTTGTCCAGGTCCCTCTGGATGGCATCCCGTCCCTTGGGTGTGTCAGCTGCACCACTCAGCTTGGTGTCATCTGCAAACTTGCTGAGGGTGCACTCGATCCCACTGTCTATGTCATTGATGAAGGTATCAAACAGTACTGGTCCTAGTATGGGCCCCTGAGGAACACCACTTGTCACCAAACTCCATCTGGACATTGAGCCATTGACCACTACCCTCTGGATGCAACTGTCTAACCAATTCCTCATCCACCGAACAGTCCACCCATCAAATCCATATCTCTCCAATTTAGAGAGTAGGATGCTGTGGGGGACCATGTCAAAGGCCTTACAGAAGTCCAGATAGATGACATCTGTAGCTCTTCACTTGTCCACTGATGTAGTCACTCCATCATAGAAGGCCATTAGGCTGGTCAGGCAGGACTTGCCCTTGGTCAAGCCATGCTGGCTGTCTCGAATCACCTCCCTGTCCTCCGTGTGCCTTAGCATAGCTTCTAGGAGGATCTGTTCCATGATTTTCCTGTATAACACGGCAATATCATGCTCAGGGACATTCTTCATTGAAAGCAGAGGTGTGTGTTGGTGAAAACAGGTCTGGGGACAACACTCATGGTGCTGTCATTGGCAAAGAGACATAGTGGTGTCAGGTTCCTATAAGACTTTCAGCTACATTTGGAGCTGACTGATAAATATGGGCACAATTGGCCAAATGTCCCCACTCTCACAGCTGTGGAGGTGGAAGGAGTCTTTGCAGACAGGCTGTCCATCCTGCTCCTCCTGAGGTCTTCTTGTTCCTCAGAGAGCTAAGTTGCTTCATCATGACCTTATGAAGGAGACATTTCCAGCTGCTGTCCTCCTCCCTCCCCTCTGCCCCTGGCTAGCAAGCAGGTTTGAGCACAGAGGACAAGCCGCAATGGCCTCTTCTGAATTGATTCACCGTACAGAGTACCCCGCATCGAGCCGAGACGTGTTAACTGGTTTTTCCAGATACCATCAAATACATTTAAACAAGCCTGATGCTTGAATGCTTTTTGCATCGGGTGTGTTATACATAAAATATGTTGAGTCAGTGATAGTGTCCTTATCTAAAGACAGAAGCCAGCAAAATTTCATCCAGTGCACTTTGTCAGATTGTTCCTTGACACAGACAGCTCACAGCTGGCTGTGACAAGCAGGTGATCGCATCTGGGTCTGGGAAGAGGAGGCGTTCACATTCCCCTACACTGTTCGCTCTCCCCGGCCACTGTGTCTGGTAAATGAATGGGAGAGCAAAGAGCACATCCAGGTGGGCTCCATGGGTAAGCAGCGTTTTGGCAAGACTGAGACTGTGTGCCTTTGCTCTGAAGACAGGTTTGGGATGGAGCTTTGGGTATTTAGGGATGAATTACAACCCTGTATTCTTCCTTTCAGCCAGCAAATGAGAAAGCAACCTGTTCAGGTTTATGCACACAGCTTAAAGCTATTTAGCTCCTGTGCTGGTACCCTCCACGTTGCTGCAGTGTATGCATGAAGCTCTTGCATCCCTGGTGACCTTCTCACCAGTGGAAGCTGCTGCCTTTTGCATTACCAACAAGACTTTGTCTCAATCACCAGGGCTTCTGGGCAGGGAAGTGTTCTTCTCCAATCTCTGCTGGGCAGGAATTGCATCTCCCTCCCAGCAGTGTCCGTCACAAATAAGCTGTCCCCTTCTTTTATGGGGATCACACTAAATCCTACTCAAGTGCCGAACAATGCAATGGCTCCAGCAGAAGCATGGCTCCTTCACCTGCAAATGCATTTCTGGCCCTGACTACAGTTCATCCATAGGGCCACAGGTTTTGCTGAGTCTGAGCTGACTTCCCCAAGGAGTAGAAGAGCATCTGGGGACATGATAGACCCACACAACCTTCCCTTGTGTTTTTTATGGAGTTGAAGTTTCTTTTTCTCCTCATCCCCCATCTGAGTGCTGAAACAAAGGTTTAAGACATAAGTCTGTACCATGGGGTCATTTCCACTCTGCAGCCAGTTTCATGCGTGACCATAATGAAGTCCCGTAGCCTTCCATCCCATCCCTCTTAGTTTCTCTGTGGTACCTGGGGGATAACAGCACTGCTTGTCTCAGAGGGGTCCTGGACAGACAAACACAGTGATGCATCCAGGAACGATGGGAAGGGAAGCAGATAAACACCCGAGCTAGAAAAGAGAGGCAAAGGAATTATCTGAAGGCAGAAAAGGGATTATTGCTCCAGAATGAGTCTGTCTCTGCTGAACTGGGGAATATTTGACACCATAAAAGTCTCTCCTTGCTGCACCCTTGGCCCTACCACCAGCATGGACACGGTCCATGCATCCACCAATGTGGATGAGAGCCTGAGAGAGAGAGAGAGACTCTCACGTCTGAGAGCCTCTCACTGATGTTCACCCCTCCATTTTCAACTGACTTTTCATTAGTTTGGGCACTTGGAAATAAAGCCACCAAGTGAGCCTCAGAGGTGCTGTGACTTCTTCAAGATGAAACCTATCTTTGAAATTGCACCTGTGGCTCAGCCATCCTCTAGAGCTGCTTCTGCAGCTTCTACTTCCAGTGCCATTCACAGCCAGGCAATCTCTTCATTAGCCAGAGCATTTAATGAATTACACATACACCTCTTGGCTCTTGGGCACCTCACACCAGTTGTAGAACCCAGACACTGGAACTGAGTACAGTTCCTAGCCATTGCAAAGGTGATCCAAGACATGTGCCTGTGAAACCAGCTACAAGAGCAATTCATGCTGGCAGCACTGACACAAGCAAACACTTCTTTGGTGTAGATGGCTACAAAGGTGCTCCTCAATGGTGCACAGGAGGCCAAGGCTGGTGGCAGTTGTAAAGCAGGTAGCTTCCAGCAGCTGAGCTAGCCAGCATGGCCATGAGAAGGGCTTACCCACACAGCAATACATTACATGGGCTTCTCCCAGCCCCCTTCACCTGGGGAAAGGGTAGGAAGCCATCCAAAGAAAGGCACCTGGGCTGCCTTTACCACCACGAAAGAAGCCTTGCTATGAAACTCCATAAAGGAGCAAGAACTTGCTCTTCATCTCCTCTCTGTCTCTCCCCCTCTCTTGCCTTCTCCCACCTCAGAAAGTAATCTCATCCTTTCGTCACATATTATTGAAATCCCAGCTCTTAAAAAAAAACCCTCTCATTTTTTTGCCCAGACTGAGACCATGTCATTCGGAAGTGATGTGCAAGGCAGGAGATAACCAGGTAGAACTCAGCGATTCGCCACAGAAAATGGCTCCATGTATGGTTGTAATGCTATCAGAGTCCGTCCCTCAATACCTCTTTACTGCTCCCAAGCTCAGAATCTGCTGATTCAAGAACTTTGCCTGCGCGGGCAGAGGAGGAGGGGACAGGGCTGGGGGGAGATGGGGAGGTATATAAAAATAGAGCATTTGCGGTCCAGACGGAACACATAATAATGCAAAGGCTCTGCTTTCTTCTTTTTTTTTTTTTTTTTTTTGGTGATGTGGGAGAAGTGGCGTGCAGTCCCCCCTGCTCGCTCTCTTGTTCTGTGTCCTCATTTCATGCTTTAGCTGTGCTGATTGGGAGGGCTGAATCCCCTCGGCTAACTGCTTAGTGCAAAACAGTTGCACTCCCGTATGAAATGGAGAGAGGTTAGAGGCTAACTCTGTGCAGACAGGGGATTTTGCAGAGGCAAACGGGGTCTCTGAGGGGATGCAGCCACGTAAGTCCTCGGACTAGAACGTCTCCCATCGCCAAGGAGTTTGGAGAGAAATGTCCCACACAGTTCTCTTTTAACTGGAAATATTATGTCTGTGCATGTGAAGCAGAAGATACCTCTCTCTGTTCAGCAGCCTTTCTTTCAGATGCGGTGGTGCACAAGTCTTTTGAGCATACACAGAGAAGGAAATAAACCCCAGCTTTAAACAGCCAAGCAGGTAGGAGGTGGGGTAGAGATAGACAAATCTATATAGCTGGGGCCCCACCAGCGTCTCTGACATCTTCCTGGACTCTAGCCCTGACTCTCTTCTTTTAACTTTGGACATGAGTTAGGGCATCCAAAACATTTTGGATGGCTTTGTGAATCAGTGCATTACAATATTAAACCATAATTTTTGTAGATCAGGGGACCTGTGGCATAAGAAACTTGGCGTAACCGCATAGCCACTGTTTGGTAGCAGTAGATGCGGTGCAGTCACCTTACAAGCAGAGGATTTATCATTTTGGCAGGGAACTATTACTTTGCACCATGGAGCCATCGATGGGAAATCACTGCAGGCTTCTCCCATCCAGTCCCCGTGTATGCCCTGGTCTAGATGGAACAGCAGTGCTGGGAGCCATCTCGGCAGTCGGCCAGCCATCTCGGCAGTCTGCCAGCCTCCCACCTCAGCTCCCAAGCACATTACCAGGCCACTGGTGCTTGACCACCAAACGAACCAACTCGACTGTATCCTGCCTGAAGAGAGAGCAAATGGGTTTGACTGATCAGAGAAGCCTTTTTTCTCTCTGACAGATCCCATACTGGGTGATTTTTTATGAAGTGCATGATTACAGGGTCAGGAAGCTGCTTACTATTTTGCTTGTTGTCCTCTGCACCCATGTATCCATCATCATCCATGTGTAGCTGGTGGATTTCGCCCCCATCCACCCTTCCTATCCAAGGTGAACTGGCAGCCAGCCTTGGCCTTAAGTTTCCTGTCAATTTTCTAGTCCTCCTGAATTTAGGAGCTGTCAGCAAAGTAAAGAAGGATCACAATACCATACATGGAGAACTGCATAATCTTGGAGACGAGAGTAAAGGAAATGGGATGAAATTTAAGACTACTAAATGCAAGGTCATGCACTTGGGGATTAACAAGAAATTCTGCTCTAAAGTGGGAGCTCATCAGTTGGAAACGAGAGAGGAGCAGAAAGATGTGAGTGTATTAGTTAACCAGAGGATGTCTGCAAGCCACCAATGAGTCATACTATGAAAAAGCAAGGGTCCTAGCCTCCTTTGGGTGAAGCATTCCCAGTTCAGATGAGTGACATTGCAGTGGTGTCCTATATGGCATGGCCAAGATTTCACCTGGGTCTTTCTCTGCATAGAAGAGATTGTCCAAGCTGCAGGGAAAAAGCTGGAGAATAGGCTGAGGAACACAGAGGTGTTAAGAGAGGATCTTAACAGCTCTTGGTTTGTCTAACAAATAACTTGTTGGACTGCCTGAGAGAAAATATGAATGCTTTTCCTTAGAGGCAAATGGAAGGGCTAAAAGACACTGTTGGCACCAGAGCAAATGAAAATAGCATGAAGTGTATTTTGGAAATTACGAATATATTTGTAGTATCAAAGCAGGGAAATTGTGGAGTGTAACCCACTCTGCTTGTCTCCAATGAGGGAGGCGCACCTCTATGTGCAGCATCCCAGCTGAGAGCCTTGGCCACAGGTGGCAGCCTGAGTCACCGTGGTCCTCTGAACCTGTAATAACCTTGTGGGAGATGGTATGGAGCCAACAGCAACCTCTAAAACAGGGGCACAAGACTGACCAGATGAGGCAGAGGTACCAGAAACCCCCTCCAGACCAAAGACACCTCCTAAGACATGGAGCTTTCCTCAGTGGCAGGGAGACAGACAACTTTCCGTCAGTGTTTTCCAGAGCTGGCATGGTCGAGGTGGGAGCTGGCTTCCCCCGCCAGGAAAGCTCCTTTCCCTCTATCACCTTTCTCCTCTCCACTTCGTGTTCACCTAGTTCAAACATATTAATCTGAGGGGCTGCCAGTGGTGCCTGTGAGGGTATTTTCATAGCCGCATTGTTTTTTTACCACCTTCCAGCGAGGTTAAAACCTCAGTTGAGGGCATATGGAGGATTTTTTTTCAGGCAAAGCTTTTTGCCATGCACACATCCCTGTCATGGGCTGTCATCTTCCCCCCCAGCCCAGATGAGTGTCCCAGTTTTTGGGGGCATCCCATCCTACAGCACTTTGCATACTCTATAGCGGCCTTTCACAAGGTGCCACGGAGGGATTTAGTGCAAGGGCCTTGGAATAAAATGCACACTGGGAACAGGTTTATACTCTGTATTTACTGGCACAGGAGCAATGTTTCAAGCTGTGCTAAGGGGGTTTTGTCATCCTCTTTAGTAGTTCTCACTACATAAAGCATTGCCTCTTTCCCCTTGCTGCCCTTTTGCATTGCTTTTCCCCTCAACAAACACATCCCTTTGGATATCTCCGAAGCCTGTTCAAAACCTCACTAGGCATTTCCTACACTGCTTTGACCAGTCCCTTTTTTTAACCAGTTTCTCAAATGCGGTGAGTAGCAGTTGCCTCTGAGAAGCCCTATCACAACTTCTGCCAGTTTGAGGGTGTTGCAACTTCTGGCTGGTCTACACAGAGGGTTTTGTGCCTGCAATCAGCCATGAGGATAAGACAGGAGGGAAGAAATACCAAATGACAGCAGCATCACATTTTCTTTTATCATAACGATATTAGTTATATGTACAAGCCATGGTTCACGGTCTGTGTTCAGCCAGGATGGAGCAGCAGCATCCAACCCCAAAAAGCCCATGTGCTCCTTTGGACCTGCTAGGAGGTCCCTAGGCCACAGTATCAAGGACCCAAATTGAGGTCAAAGAGCTACCAGGGTTGAGTCTGAAGCCCAGAACAAAGGCCATCTGGTTTTCTTCTCAAGCAGTATTTTTGTGCCCTCTTAAGTGACTTCAGCTAGTTGTCTCCCTTTTTTCACAGCCAAAAAAGTCCTGCAAAGGAGAAAGTCTTCCAGGCCTGCTCACATTCTAGCAACACTCCGGCCTCCAGAAGTCCTTTTCACAGCACACAATATGGCATTGTGATTAGATATAAACTGAAAGTGTATTTCCTGCCCTTCAGTAATTACACTGGCTTATGGGAGCTTTATTCAGCATGAAGCTTTATTATTCTGCAGAATGAAATTCTGTATAATTTTCCTCTCCTCCAGTGCGCAGATGAAAAATCATATTTTGGTCCGAGTTGGGAAGAAAGGCTCAGTTATCACTTGAGAGCGTGGTGTTATTTTCCCCCGGAATTAAAAAATCCATCTGGGTGTACGACCCCGTTCACCCTCCTGCCTCTCCATTCAGCCTTTTGTATGCATATGAACCTTATCAATTTCCACTGCTGCAGAAAGGTGAACCAAAACAGCATGCCTCCCCGAGTCCTCCTCACTCTAATGCAAACGCATGAGCCAGAGCAATAAATGCATGTAAAACCCTCCTGCTCCACTAAGAAGGGGAGGGAGGTACAGATGGAAAGCCTGGTTTGTGGCTGTCACCCATCAGCAAAGGTACCAACATCAGTGCAATCCCATTGTCAGAACAGCCTGGACCTGATTTATACAACACTCTGGCTTCAAGCAAGGCTTAGCTCTGAAAACAACTAAAACCAACCAAACCCAACTTCATCCAGCCTCACTTGCTAAGCTCTTGGCCACCAAAGGTGGGAGTTACTCGTGCAGGCACAGCCCAACTCACTCTCACATCAACCTGTTGCTTAGCAAAACACAACAGATGCTTTCTCTCTGGCATCTCTTCCTCCAAGAGAGGACTTGGAAAAGCAAACTCAAATTTTTTTACATGGAGATGGTTTGCCAGCAATTGGCTCCGCTGGTGTTGCAGTTGTCTGTTGAGGTTAGCTGCCAGCTTGCACACATCTACGTGATGGGTGCTCCCATGGTCATACATTCCTGTGTCTGCCTCTGCAAACTGGGAATCACTCTCTGTGTCCTGGGTACTCAGTGATGGTGTTACAGCTCTTTTTACTATTGCTACCTTTATTGGAAATAATAGAGGATGATGCTTCCCCTAATAGCAAAAGCTTTGCTCATGGCAGTGGTCATGAAAACTAGGCTTGGAACAGAATTTACCTGACTTAATTTTGCTGCCTAAATTAGTCATCTGCACTAAGCAAGTTACATGGGATGAATTCTTGTGTACCCATCTCAGGATAGAATAAGTCCTTGAACATTTCCTTGCTGACTTTGCCTTGCCATTTGGTGGGGATGGGCTTCTGTAAATTGCAAGAGAAGACTGGCAGAGACAGTTACGGCAGGACAAGGGCAATCTGGAGCTGCAAAAGCACAAGCACAATATAAAATACTGGTCCTGTATTGGGAACACTTGGTGGGAGTCCCACGTCAGCACAGTGATCTCTGGAAGCTGTGTCTGCTTTGGGATCACTCAGAAACCAGCTCTGATCAATGTGTCTGAAATACGAGGGAAGGAGAGAGCTGTTCCCCAGCACCTTGCACTATGTCACATGTGCAAGGGCAGTGGTGAGGTCCTTCATCCAGGGATCTTGTGTACCAGTCATGGCCCAAAGCAGAGTAGAAGACAGTCCCAGTCCTATATTACCCCCATGTTCAAATAAAACATTTACCCACAACAGGCATTCCAGCTCTCCGGCGCCCAACATGCTTACACAGGTACTCCATCCATTTCTGTACAAATCATCTTAATAGTCCCCAACAGTCATCTGCTGTCATCCTCCCAGCCCCCTGTCCTGTCTGCATTTCTGTTGCTTTTAAGTATCTACTTCTATCCACAGTAAATCAAATGGATTCAGCTCCTGTTTGTTGTCTTCCAGTTGGTGCACCTCACTCTAAAGCGAAAAAGCTTTGGAGAAGGCCTGGGTAAGCACTTCCAGTTCACTACCTTTCTCTGACATGAATTTACCATGACTCTTGGTATATCTAGTCTTTCTGCATTTCCCCTTGAGAAGTTTAGATGTAATAATATCTGCTCCCTTTGTACCAGTTGTACTGGTGGCAATTGTGTTGAGATGATCAGTGACCCAGGGCTGGGTATGGAAAGTCTTGGAGGTCTGGATAAGCTTTACATTAGATGGACACTACCTCCAAGAAATAAAGAGACTTCCTTTGCTAAGTATTTGATGAACGTGACTCCCAACAATACTGAAAGAAAACATGCACAGCTGGAACATCACCAGTGGTACCAGGAGATGCTGCACTGGATGTGGCAGGGCAGGCAATTCTGGAGCACAATAACTAGCATTAATATTCATGCATCAGGCCCAGGGTTGTCAATGGAGATGCATCAATTAAGGGGAATAAAGGGGGAGAAGGAAAAGATGGAAAAGAGGTCTCCGGTTTTGTTTGCTGCCTACTGCCCCATTAAATGAGTAGGGGGGAGGGAAGGGCAGTCCATTTAGCAGGTCAGCAGCAAGCAGTGCTATCAGATGCCATGCCAAGCTAATTCCTAATTGGGGCAGTGTTTGTCAACACTGACAGAGTCTTAATACACTGTAATCGCTGGAGCCACAAGCTCTGACAGAGATCTTAATCTCTGTGCTCCATCCCTTTCACACCGTAGTGAGCATGTCTGCTCCTTCCCCTGGCCCTCACCACACCCAGTAGCTGGGCTCTATGCACCAAGAGGTTTTTAAAATAGCCCCTTCTTTTTCTTATGAACCAAAGAAAGGAGAGGACATAAGAGGCGGCTGATGAGGGGGGAAAAAAGAAGCATCATGCTCCTGGGAGAATTCTTCAGAGATTTCACAGTTGAAACAGGTTTTGCTTCATCAGACAGCAAACACTGTCTGTTCACCAGGCTGAATATCTGCCTCCAAAAATAGATGCACAACACATCATCAGCTATTTGGGATCGCCTTGGCTCCTTGTATATTCCTTCCTACTCTCTGACACAGCCTTCCTGGAAAAGCTTCTGTCCACCTTTCTGGATTTTTCTCCTCACAAAAGGTGTAGGAGACAACTTTATAGATGAGTGACTCAAGTGTGGAGCAAGGATGAGCTTTGACATAGGTCAACTTGAAGGTCTGTGATTGAATCAAGTCTTCCAAGTTCAAGAATCTCTCCTGACACAGGAGGTGAGCATACCCATTAAGGACTTTGGGTTTTTTTTTTTAGCGACAGGTAATGATGAAGGGTTTTGCACCAATATAATGGCCACACATCCTGCTTTTGCTGGGACAAGTCTGAAGTTCCATCCACTGTCTTTGGGTGCTCCAAATTTCTTTCAGGATGCACAGAAAGATCTCATTATTTTATCAGTAAAAATATGCACGGTTTTATTCTTAAATAAATGCAAACTAGTCTTTCCAGGATATCACTAAGCTAAGATCCTTCTGTGGATTCAACAGGAGAAAAATAAACAGCTCTTCTACTCCAAGTTGTGATGCTTCCTTGTAGCTCACCTAAAGCATATTTGGATACTAGGATACAGGTAAAACCCTTCCATCTTGCAGAGTATCACCTCTTCCTCCTACTAGTGATGGGACTGTGGATACAGGGATGCCTTTCCACAACAAAAAGTCTCACATTGTCTTCAGAAGAAACCAATAGACGTGTCCTAAATTCAGACAGGGATCTCTGGGACATCGTGGAAGGAGGAAGAGCTCAAAGGCTTCTTGCAGATGATTCTGACCCCAGAAAATATCCCAGCTTGTCTCATACCTTTGAGTATGGGGGTCATCATGCTCAGCAAACCTGCTGCAGAGCTGCAGAAGTATCACTTACATTCTCCTCATTCTTTACTCTGGGCTACCATTTGGTACCTGCTGTGTTTATGTTCCTCCTGGCAGCATGCAGAAGCAGAAAAAAAAAAGACGCCCAGGTATCTCTGCCTTGCATGGATTTATGAAGAGGTAAGGAAATGCATTTTCAATGTCTATGAATTCCTGCTGTGGCCATGCAAGTCCATGGCTGTCCTTGTACATAAACAACACGATGAAGTGAGTTATTACCCAACTGAAAGACCACAGCTCCACGCTGGAGGGTGCTTTTGTCTTTCCTTTCACACCAGCTCCAGAAGCCTCTGAGCCAAGCCTCCTCATGGCATGTGCTATGCTTACCTGTGATTTATTGATGATAATCATGGGGCAAGCCATTTGTAATCAAACGTACAACAAAGACATTCTCGTGCTGAGAAGGAGTGATAACGCACCATTTAGTAATTTTTGTGCAGTCAGTAATTTGGAGAATGAATGATAATTTCCTGAACTGAAAATCTGCAATGACAACCCTTAGTGCTATTCACCTCGTGATTAAAGATACCTTCCTCTCCATGTCTCGTGATAAATTCCTTTTATTAGGGCCACTTATGTGGGACTTTATCTTAATCGTCTTAAGTATGGGACAGTCTCTGTGGTGAGGTTGGGTCGTTTTTCATTACGACCTCAGCCATGCTCTATGAAGTAAATAAATACCAGTCAGTGATATGAAAACAGTCATTTAAATGAAATGGGCTTTGCTAACACAATAGTCTCACTCACTGTATACAGCCTATCTGCACAACAGGACATGCTGAGGAACAGGGGGTCATCTTCTACATCCACCTGAGTAGGATGGCCTGTCTGATAGGAAAAATGGATATTTTTGACCATCACAATATTGAGCAAAGTCAACGCACCACACTGCTGCAACATGCACTTTCCCAATTCCAACAGTATTATTTAAGCCAGCAAGGAAATGTGGCTCCTGTGGCTTTGGATTTTCAAGTAGAAACGCTGCATGAAAAGCCAAGGTGATCTTAGTAGCTAGCCAGAAGCTCTGCTTGATGACCCTCATGCTGTAATGCTTTATGGAGTCTCTGTTCAAAACTGGGGGACGGGGTGCTGGAGGTGGTTGGTTTTAAGCTAAACTGATGTTCCTCTCTGTGTTGCTGGTGCAAATCCAGTCTGGGAGCTGCTATTCAACAGCATGATGAGTGAGCGGCTTCATTCTCCATTTCTGAGCGCAGGTGCTTGCTTCTTGGACATCATTGTCAGAACTGGCAGAGCCGCTGGCTGGTCCTGGAGGTTAGGTAGTCCTCTCCTCTGTATCACATCACGTCTCCGCAAAAGCCACCCTCATGTTTGAAGTAGAAACATGTCTCCTCCACCAGTGACACAGTTACCTTCTGCTCTGCACATCTGCCTCATCCCTTCAGCACTGTCCTAAGTTTGGATAAAACTCTGTACAGGGCAGAAACATGGGGTGTTTTTTCAAAAGGCAACTGGAGGGCAAACAGAGAATCCTGCTTCTGCCACAGGGCTGAGTTATTGTCTTCACTGGTATTGCCAAAATAAACAAGGATTTGGCTTCTACAGCACCAATAGCATCTCCATAACAAGCTGCAGTGACTATAGCCCAGCAAAAGCTAGTGTGGGGAATAAACAGCGTTAAAGGTGAGGGCACAAGACAGACTGCCAATCCCAGTCCCAGGTAGTTTGGACTTTGGTCACCTACTGAAGGCCAAATGTGGGCTGTTCACTGAAATTGTTGCCTGTGGCATTTGGGTCTACAATCTCTTTGTCTAGCTTTGAGCACACAGCTCCCCACTCCTCTTTCCTTTCCTTGTTGCAGCTGTGATTTAATTCCAGACAGGCAGCAAAGTTTGGAAACATGCAGATCATTCCTATTCTATCTTAATCATCCTCACCGGGGGAAACAGAAGAGGAGAGCTTTTTAAAACACTTGGATAAAATGAACTGAAACGATGAAGTGCATTAAGAACAGGAAAATCTAAATGAGGTGGAAATAATGTCTTAATTGGAAGGACACATTTTAATCTTCTCTGTTTCCTGCACTTACATGAACACACACACACACACACACACGATGCTAATGCAGGAGAATAAGGCATAAACTGGGAGACTGCCGTGGCACAACGAAGGCAGTGCCAGCTGATCGGACGCTGCTCGATTTTCACCAGCTCTGCACATTGTGCTACCCACCTCTCTGCACCGAGGTCTTAAAGCCAACGGCCATCGCTGCAGAAACCTGCCACCAACAAAATGTCATTGCAAGCTACTCCTGTTATGCTGCTTAGACAGATGGGAAGTGCCCATGTCATTAAGTTGACCATAGGCAGTACCTCTTACCAGCAAAGTTATGCAGCCAAGATAGGATTCAGCTAGGTGTCTGCATGAGGTAGGCACCTCCATCACAGTTACAGGAGCCGTAGTCAACAACTGGTGGAGTCCATAAAGGTGTTCAGTTGAGCAGCTGTAGGTATCAACTTTGAGGTGCACTCACCTGTGAATTTGTGACCCTGAGGAGTGTCAGAGCTCAAATGAACCCTTCAGTGAGAACCAAAGATGGAGAATAGTCCACTCTGTAGCATGTAGCCTGCTGGGATGGTCGTACAGCTAGGGTGTACTGTAGCACACCCACCCAGCAACTGAGCAAGCAGGTGATTGATTTTTGATACTTCATTGCTTAGGTTTGTGATACACAAGAGTTTTCCCCTCTGGCCTTATTCGTTATACAGCAAAAGACAGTTCCTAAATGGTGAATTCATGACGCTGCCAAATAGGTCCCAATCATCATCTGCCGGAAGGGCTGGGCTTTTTGACCTGATCAGAAAAGGAATCGTTACATAGGAAAGATATCAAAGATGATGTGTGACTCTCTCCATTATCTGAAAAGAGGCAGGTCACTAGGTGAATTTGGGATTTAATTTTATGAATCATCTTTTGAACCGTGCTCATTGTAGTGCTTGATAGAGTCTGTTTCTCTCTTGATCTCTGCTGATTATATATTTTCTTCTAAAATGGTATCTCTCATTTCTAATATGCTACTATTATTCAAAGTGATTAATTGAAGTCTTTGGTCAGATCTGTATCTGGATATCACCTTTAACCATATACGTGCCATACTGAAGTCACATTCTTGATCTGTACTTCCTGAGGCACAGGGCATCATCAAACATTTTAGAGACTCTGGTGGTTATATTTCCACAACAGACAATGCAATAAGAGACAAAAACGAATAGATGTAATACTGCTGGCTCTTGGAGATCATTCACAAGATTCACGATTCAAGTGAAGTCCCCACGGGTGTGCCTGGCCCATCACTGTGCTGAACTATTAAACCTGGCTGAGCTGCTCATCTATTCTTCTCTGGAAGGTACCTATGCAGTTTTACTCTTGTGATTTAAGATGCCTCTCAGTCATTGAGGTGACCATCTGACCTTCTTCTGGATCTGCTACAGAACCACTTGAGAAGGAATTTGCAGAAGAGTCATTTATAATCTTTTCTGGAGAGAAAACAACTGGGAAGACTTTTCGCTCTTATGTCTTTGTTCAGTTTAGTTTAGGTTGTGGGGAGTATGAATGAAGACTGTTGATACAAAAACACATGTGAATGTGTCAGATAAGAAAACTACCAATGATGGGTTTGTCAGACCTGGAAGAGGATGCCAGCATGACGGATAAAGGCAGCTGCTAGCTTCCTGGGTCAGGAGGGCTGGACTCAAAATCTCCTCTGATGGGCACTGCCTGCTCAGTCTGCTGAACTCTCTGCTCCACTTCTAATAAAATAAATTCCTAGGTGAATCATCTACAAAAATAAATATTGAGAGTACAAATTGCTCTCCTCTGATCCTTGGAAATGCAAACATGATGGCTCCATCAGCAGGGCAGGAGCAACCACCTGGATATCCTATTTCAGGCAGGATTGACGGAGGATGCTATGGTATCAGGAGCTGATACTAATATTGCTCTGGCAATGATTTGAAACATGGTGACAGGGACCTGCAGCTCATAGAGAGTGGCAGCCAGGAGTGGGCTGCTGTCATCTTTCCCCATACTGTGACCTGCTGTCTACGCATGGAGATGCTGCTCAAGGTGGATGTGCCAGGGCTCTCTCCCCATGCTCTGCCCACTGGAGACACCCTGTACCCCCTTCCTCAGGCAGCCAAGAGCAGTCCCTGTGTGGACCAGAATGCTTGGGCCATCCCAGGGCTCAAATCATAATTAAATGAATCGCAATTAAATAGCAGTGCGGTGCGAGGAGCAGAGAGGAAGGCTGGCCGAGGCAGCAGGATGCCTGAGCCATCCTCTGTCGGCAAAGTGCTGAGACAACAAACTTAACCTCTCTGTCCACAGTGTGCCTATCAGCCATGGTTATTAAATCCCACAAAAGGAAGAAGAGGAGAAGTGAATAGGGTTGAAAGAAAAAGCACTTTCCCCATTTGGATTACCTCCTACAGAACAGGACCTGCCAGTGAAAGGCGGAGAGTGTAATTGCTGGCCTGAAAGAGAGAAAAAAAAAAAGAAAAAAACTATAAAAGGAAAGAAAGAAAGAAGGAAGGGGGGAAAAATTGATAATGAACAATTTATCCTCTGAGCTAACAGTTAATTAATTCTGAAAATATCTGTCAGGCTAATGGGGGGGGGGGGGGCTGTGCCACTGAACACAATCAGTAAAATAATAATAACAAAAAAGGGGAAAAAAAGAAGAAAAAAAGATTTTTTTAAGGTGTTGCTATCTTCTTAGAGACCAGGCCCTTGGCTTCCCAATGTCATTCTCAACACAATTTTTTTCTTCTCTCCCTTCGTCTCTTTTCAGAAATTGTTCTCATGAATGATTTATATATGTCTAGTTATCTGGAGTGATTTCTATGGACCCGGGCGCATTGCTGCATAATTGTTAATTTTAATGCCATAATAGCTTCAGATGGAGGAAGAGATTAGGCGTTTATTGCACAATTAAATGAAACATACTTGAGAATCACAAAAGGTTCCGTAATTATTTCAGACCATTAATAAAATGGGCATTAAATTATATGGGACACAAAAGGGAAAGGAAATAGATTTTCATTACAGCAATAGAAGCCGAGAGTAGTAATAGATCCTTGTTGAATTCTCTTTCTCTCTCTCTCTCTCTGAAATTAATTGTTGCCCGGCTTATTTCAAAGCAAAATAAAAGAGAAATAAAGTGTGTTAAAGAACCTCTGATGAAAGGGCTTTGTTTGATAAGGACAATAGCCAGTGATACACTCTGGGAAAAAAGAAGAAGAAAAAAAAAAAAAGGAAGATTTGATTTTGGCTTCCTGCCCTCAGTCCTGAAGGCGGTACAGGGGCTTCGTGCACACACACGAGAGCCTCTCCTCCCGTTTCCAACACCATGGGCCTATGATGGATGGGAGGAAGAAGGGGGGACCTGGAAAGTTCTCTTATCCATTCCCAAGCGCCCCCAGTGACGGGGCCAGCCATGGTTTTGGCACCAGGGGGAGAAGATGCAGCAAACTGGCAGAAATGCCAGTGATGCCCCCGCAGAGGGGCCACACATGACTTTTGGCTGTTTCTAGATAAGACTCCATGTGATCAATTTGCCTTGGAGGGAAGATCCAGGATGTACCACGGAGAAGGAAGCCGCAGCTGGATGCTCACAGGTGTTCAAAGCACAGCGTCCAACCCCTCCACAGCCTGGAGAGTTTGTCCTCTGACCAGCCCCTGGGGAGCTGAACAGGGACAATGTGAGGGGCTGGGTGAGGAAGAGCTCCTATTGCCCATGGCAAAGACAGCCCAGAGCAGTCTGGACCTGAATGCCATCAAAACCTCACCTTTTGGCTTGGGAAAGTCCAAACACAAGACCCACCTAAAAAGTGTGTCACCTCCAGTGTCAAAAGAGCCCAGGTATCAGCACAGACAGCCGTCCTTATATGCTCTGATCTGCGGCTTCTTATTCCAACAGTAATTATTTCCAATGACAAAATGAGGGGGCATGAGCAATACCTTATCTCCTCCTTGAAATGAGGGACATCCCAAAAATACAGTGCTGATGATGGGGACAGGAGTCAGAAGCCCACCAGGGCAAGTTTTCAGGGGTACTCAGGATTTCTGGAGGTAAAAAGTGGTGCCTCTTAGCAGTTATAGAAGTCCATGGGTCTAGGTTATTTAGGTAGTTTTGAAAATCCCACACTGCTTTCAGGCTCCTCAATGTAGTTGAAAATGTGCCCTTGATCCTAGCAGAGTCTGTACTGATCTGAGTGACCAGCAGTACAATTAGGAGTGAAAGAGGTCAAAAGAGGGTCATTTGGAGCTAATGGAAAGCTCCTCTTCCAGACTACCAGCCTGACTTCACTGTCCTTAAACTCCTCTGAAAAGCCTAAATGAAAAAAATACTTCTAAACCATCACTAGGCGCTTAGTCTGTGAAATTGTGTGCATGGCCAGTGCCTGGCGCAGCTCACTCCAGGTGCTGCAGAGGTTTTCAAGAACCCTTCATTACAGGAAAAAACAAAAAAAAGAAAAAAAAAAAGGAAAAAAAAGAAAATAAAAAATAAAAAGAAAATAAAAAAATTTAAAAAGGTCTTGGCAAAGCAAATTTTGTCAAAAAGAATACTACGTTTGATGAAACCAGAATCAGCTCCTCCATTACCCCCAAATGAATTCGCCAAGCAGGCAGCTAGGGAAGCTATCTTCTTGCCTGGGTGCGGGAATTGCAGAGGGATCAGAAACAAGGAGCATCTGAATGCAGGAATAAACAAACAAGCAAGCAAGGGTGTCTCTTCCTGGAGCACAACTGCACTTGAAAATTTAGCTCAGCTGACGCAGATCAGACACATGGCAGCTATTTTTAGGCTCCGTGCAGTGTTTCACTTAGCAGCTGCACTCTGGGCCTGCCCCCATTCCCGCCAGCACTGGGGGGAAGCGATCGTTCAATCGAAAGGCAAGGCCCTTGGCTGCCCATGGATATGGGTAGTGGGAAGCTGGTGGCAGAGCTGCTCCTGAGAAAACAGGGGGTTTAACAGGAGGTGCTTGTTGACGGGAGCAGCTGAGCTCTTGCCTTCTTCAGGAGGTAGGCAGGGAAGAGGAAAGAGGCAGGGGAGGTAACAGGGCCCCCAGCCACCTCTGTGCTGCTGTGTTTTGCCGGGGGGTTGGGGACTCTGGGGAAACCGGAGCAGGCAGGAAGGTATTTCTGCTGTCACTGTGCCGGGGTGGAACTCTCCCTGTGACTCCAGCATGCTGTGCTGCAGAGAACAGGGAAGCTGGGACAAGAGACAGCAGCTCCCAAACCCTCCCAGTCTCCTTTCCCAGTGTGCCAGCGCAAACACCACCAGGTGTCCAGCACCATGCTGAGCACCTGAAGCTCTGGTGATGGGATTAGGCCTGCAGAGGAGACCAGCAGAAAAGGAGTTTAACACGGAGAGACTTAAGGAGAAATTGGAAAAAAATATTTTGCAAAAAGAAAAAAAAAAAAAAAGGCGGGGAGTGTAAGGGGGAATGCTCATCCACGGCGGGAGGAGCAAATCGGAGCCTAAGCAGCAAAAAATGAAGTTAAATAGCTGTAGACTGCAATAAAGAGGCTGTGGGCTGCTGCGCCAGTGCCCTCTCCTGGGCAGAGGGAGCCGCTGCTCCGGTCCCGGAGCGCCCCGGGGAGGGGGCGGGGGGCGCCGGCCGTGGGGCAGAGCCGTCCGAGCAGGCGTGCGCTGCAGCCCTTCAGACAAGCACGAAGCCCTACGCTGATTTGGTGCAATACCAAATAAGCAAGAGGATACTTAAAGGGGAAAATAAGAAGCTAAAGGGAGACTCGGTCAGGAGCGGGGAGCTGGGGGGGGGGGGGGGGAGAAAGTCTTAGGGAGATGAAAGAAGGTTGGCATTAGAGGAAAATAAATAAGAAGAGAAAATAAAACATGAACAATACAAAGTATTAAAGAGTCTCTAAAAAGGACGAGGAAAACAGACTTAAGTGCAGCAGGAGATCAGCCATGTCACCCAGCTGAAAATAAGTAAGAAGAGGACTCAAGACATGGGGTGAGTTTGATTTTAATATGAGGGAAGTTCTGTTTTTTCCAGGCCAGCTCTTGGAGGGCTGACTCACAGCACAGGGCACCCGCCCAATCCAGGCATCGCAAGGTCTTGCCCTCTCCTCACGAATGGAGTGGGTCACATTGCTGGGAGAGAGGAGCAATGCCTTGTCCTCTGCTCTGGGGGCAGCAGTGCCTGTCATCTCCTGATGCACAAGGGCAGAGAAGTTCCCACTTTGTGCTGCTTTGGACTCATCCGCATGCATAGGAGTCACACAAGGGTTGACAGGAACCTACCTTTTACAAGTCTTATGAGGAATATGTGCAACTCATGTCCAGCTGTATGCAACTTCAGAAATGTTGCTGTTGTGTTTTATGGAGTCAATAGGCAGGGGAAGGACCTGAAATCCAGGAACTCGATGGAACAGTGGGACAAAATGGAAGCAGGAGGAGACAGCTAATCCCAGTGGCCACCTTGATGTTGGACCTGAAAGGCAAAGTTGAGGTTAAGGAGCAAAAAAACCAACATCAGCCCACTGTGCCTGGAGCTGGGGAAGGAGGAGGCTCAGGGCCAGCAGTAGCTGGGGCTTGAGCAAGAGGAGCAGGGAAGGAGCAGCTCTGAGAACACTCCAGGGCAGGAGACTCTTGCAGAAGACACCAGAGTCATCACGACACATGGGAGATCCTTGCTAAATGCAGCCTTAGTGCATAGCCTTAGTCTGTCTTTTGGTTGTAGGCAGGTAATACAGGTTATTGCGTACTGCAGAGGGGTCTCCACCAGCAAGTTTGAGCCTCTGGGGTGAGCAGGGAGGAAACAGGAAGGCAGTTTGAATCTCCCTTGCCTCTATAGTGCATTATGCTTTAAATGTAGGCAGGGTTTTCAAGGTCACCATTCAGACACAAGCAGGAAATACATTGCCTTCTGATATCACCCCTTGGGGTAGACGAAGAGTCCCAGCCCAGTGCTTTCTCCTAGGAAAGCCCAAGCAGTCTGACCAGCAGTGAACAACTCCAGCTCTCCTGGCCAGGTTTCCCCAGACAGCCTTCCCCAGCCCTGCCGTGGGCTGAAAGCAGTGCCAAAGCCGGCATCACCCTGTACTCACCCAGCTCCATCTCGAAGGGGCTGTGGCTCTTGACAAGCCTTGTGCAGATAACATGCTCAACACCAGCACGGGGCGAAGGGAGGCAGGAGTGGCGATGAGTGCAGCGATGCGTCCTGTAGTCTCCCAGGCCCCAAGGCAACTCCACACTAATCGCTTGGTTCTCCAGATTAACACTGGGAAAGCCCACGATCTGACAGCTTCACCTATCCTGGCAGAAAGCCCAGCATTCATGGAAAATTCAGGAATTCCTGGATTTGCTCCCGTGGACAAGGAAAATGTCTGCTCCCTATGCCCCGCCTCCAGCATCTCAGTTCATTTTGATGGTCACTGTTGAAAGCGGTCATCATGTCCTGGTGGCCACAGACCCATCCTGTAGCCATCATGCATCAGCATTGACCATGAGAGCTGCTGTGGTTGTGATCTTGCAGAGAGCAGAAGCCTGTGGCTCCTGCCCTCTGCGCACTCCCAGTTTCTCTTGATTCAGTGCTGTGTGACACCAGGAGAGATCAACTCCCTTTCATTAACAGGGGCTAACAAGCACCCTGATAATCAGCATCCTCATTCTGAGCACCAAAATGACGTTGACCCCAATAATGCTCTGGAGAAGCCTGTCCTAGCTAATCCAAAACAGGCTGCCAGCACCAGGGGCTTTGGAGAGCAGTGTTCATCATACAGAAATAGGGGAAACTTAATGTTAAAAAAAAAAAAAAAATCAGCATGAACCTCTCGTTTGAAGGGGGCAGCTGTTTTGTTTCCAGCTGGAGTCAGCCACGCTTGAACACAAAGGTCACCATTGGCAAAAAAAAAAAAATAAAAACAACCAAAAAAAAAAGGGAACTGGTGAAGCCAGTGAGGCTGGATTACAGTTTTGTAGATGGGGGTCAGACAGGGGAGAGCTTTTAGCAGTGATTTGCACTCTCCGAATGAAAGCTTTAGGATTTTGCTCCACTTCAAAGAAAAGATGCCCAGCCCGAGCGCAGCCCCTCCTTGTCACGCCAGGCAGGCAGGAGTGGTGTTAGCCTGCTCACATGTAAGTGGAGGGAGCGGGGGCTCACGCCTCTCCTCCCGTGCCACTGAAAACTTGCAGGGGAGATTTCAAAGCACAGCACAAAGATTTAGCTACCCAGCTTCCATTGACCGTAGTATCAGCTGAACAGCCAAATCTCCAGGCGGAGCTTCCCAGACTCGCTCCCTCCTCCCCGAAAGGCACGGCTGCTGTTTCAGTTTGGAGTGTCCGTCGGGGATACAGGAAAGACATGTATCAACTGAGCCCATCTTGCGGCTCTGCCACTTGCCAACAGTGCAGGAGCTCAGCAATTGTCAAACCCTGGCCCTGGGGTGCAGGTTTTGGTGTCTCCTGCAAGATCCTTCCCTACCATCTGCACCAGCACAGAGCTACCCTCTCTTTGGGCTCCTATGCAGTGGAGTCCTGACCTTGTACATATCCCTCTGACTTATTCTTGCAGACTTCTAAACTCTGGTCATCTATCAGTACATCCTCAAATGTTTCTGGCACCTCCCTGTAGCTTGACACATCAATCCTCTCCTCTATAGCGTGGAGTTTCTTTGCTGTTTCCCTGTCCCAGGCAATTTGGATTGGCAGCTACAGCCTCAGCTGATGCAGGCTGCAAGCTGGTCCTTTCACTTCAGTGGCACTGAGCTATTTCAGAGCGGCCAGGACCTGCCCGTGCTGCTCACCGCCTTTCACACACATCGGTGGAAGTGGGAGTGTTTTTACGAAGGTGGCCTGTGCTGTCAGCCCTGCTCTGTGACAGTGAAATTGCTGTTATCGAACCAAGGAACAGGACACCTCCTTCTGCAGACCCCCATCCCTTCAGCAGCCCCGGGCTGCCCCCTGCCTGCCCCCACCGCTCCCTGGGCTCCGGCAGCTGCCCCCCATCTTCTCCCCACCCATAGCCCACAGCTAAAATACCTGCTGCTGCCTGACTCCGATTTTATACCGCTTCCCAGAGGGGCAGAGCAGGGCATTAACACTCCCCTTTAAAGAGCTCCTGCCTGGTTTTTTTTTTTCTTTTCTTTTAGCTGCGATGCTAAAATATTGTGGGCACAGCAGCACTCCGGTGTTTTAGAGCATTTATTTTCCTAAACAGTAGCTTAAAGAAGAAAAATGCTGCTATCCCCACTATGTCCCCTGCATTTTATCCTAATTTGAGTTTGTAGCATCCCCATTTTCTCTTCCTTTCTCCCTTTTCTTAAGGCATTATTTCTTTTAGATTCTAAAATGTGGAGTATTGGTAATGCTATTTTTTTAAATGGAAGATTTCCAGAGGAGAAACATTCCTGTTTTGCAAGGGAAACAGAAAACGCATTTGCATCCTTGAAATTTCCTGCACTAGAATAAAAAGCCCTTCCATGGGAACAGGGCATGAAACACAAATATTGTGCAACAACAACAGAAAAATGGAAATGGGTAGCATTTTTGCAAACAGCTTTTTGCACTCTTGCCTTAGAAATCAAGCAAAATTTTCAGAAAAAAAAAAATCCAAAACACCCAGGATGCAATTTTAGTGTCAGTCCAGGGCTACAAAAATAAACTCCAGATTTTGGAGGAAGAACAAATGTATTGAAAGCCATTCTGCCCAGCTTTACTATGACCTTCGAGTAGGATCCACCAGGTTCACCTTGCAGGAGGGGCCTGCCCAGAAGTCCTTTCATTGCAAACAGGCTCTGCTTGTCCTCTTCAGCCAGTTCAGAGGGAACAGACCTCGGGAGCAGAGAGATCTGGAGATCACAGCGCTGCTGCCAGGAGGGAGCAGTCCATAGCTGGGGATGTGCTGGGAGGCCATATTCCCACCCCACTTTATTTCTGAACCATTTGGTCATGAAATCCTGCTAAGGATCAGAAGTGAAGCCCTCTGACCCAGTCACCCAGCCGCATACCTAACAGATAACGATTAAAGGCATTGCGTGAGTCAGAGAGAGAGTCTTTGGGCTGCAATTAAATACACAACCAGGACTGATTAATTGGAAAAGAATCCTTATCCGTAAACGGAAGAAAATACTCTGCTCACCGCACGTGTTAGGGCAGCGATGGAGATGAGCAGAAGGCTTCGCACGGCCAAACTGCCTTCCCTCAGGACTCAAGCACACCTTTAACCTTGGGGGAAACCATGCGCTGGGATGCTACCAAAGCCAGGAGCTGGTGAGAAGAAGCCACACAAGAAGGAAAATTTTCTTCCTCTGTTTTTTTTCTTCATATTTGGAGTCAGTTTGGGGGACATGTCACTGAAGAGCAGCATATGCACAGAAATAAAACTGCAATCTTCACTTTATCTCAGTGGTGCTGCTCTAGAAGAAACGTGTTGTCATCCCACAAGGGAAGACTCCAGTGTTTACATGGGAATAATAGCAAAGAAAGGGGCTAAACTACTTATTTCCTCTGCTTTGATTCATTTTGGAGACTATCTCCTCCTGTGTTACTGACTGACAACAGCTTGAGATGCTGAAGTTGGTTAATTGTTATGAATCCCCAGAGCATTATTGCAAGCCACGTGAAAACATGGAAGGGAGCAATAATCACCTGTGATTCTGGTGACAGAGTTAATTCTATAAAATGAGGGGATTCATCAGTTTGGGGAGCACATGGGACAAGTTTACTCATCTGCAGTGAACCTCCTCCATACCAAGGAGTCAGATGCAGTCCTTTGGGCTGAGATGGGGCTGTCTTTTGGAAGCCACTCAGCTCTGATTTAGGGACTCCAGTGGCTGGAGAAATGAAGGATGCTGGCCGAGATAAAGCAGAATGAGCCCCTGGCTTAGGATGCAAGGGTGTCATTACATAGTTGCTTGTGTCACTGCATCCTAAAGGGAAGCACTAAGCTAATTGATGCAAAGTTGTCTTTATCCTGGTAGAACTATGCAACAACAGCTCCTTTGGCCTAAAAACCTGATGTCTCCTCGGCAGGTTTGCCAGTGCAGGAGCCACGTAGACCAGACTCCCAAGTGCAAACCAGCACTAAGCAGGGCTGGGAGGGAAAAGGATATAAAAGTCTGGGTCCGACAGTGGAGTGGCCTATCTGCCTACACAGTCACCACATTTGATAGGTCTGAAAGATGACTTGATGATCACAAGCCATCAGATCACAACAGAGTCAGAACACCAGAGGGAAATGAAGATGTTTCTTTTGGGCTTATGCCCTGGACTGTGTTTGGATGGATGGGGTAGCCTGACCTCACTCCTACAAGTAGTCCCTCCCAGGGGAGGGTGGTGATCAAGGGAGTTATCTGCATGCCCCACACTGGAGGGAGCGTGAAAAGTCAGTGCTGCACATAATGCTCTCATTCTTTCTCCTTGCCCTGCAAATTTGTAGCTGTTGATTAAATCCCTTTGCAGAGGAGAGCATTACAAGGCTTCTGCATGCTATCCCAGGCAAAGACCTCTCTACTCCTTCTGTGTTTTCATACTCACGTTGGCCTCTGCCCACTGAATAACAACAGTAATTGGATGTGTTTAAATAGCACTGCTCATTATTGTTTGGCGAGTAATCAGACAAGTCTCCTGTCCCCTGCAACCTGACCGCCACGTGCCGTTGAGGAAGGCCAGCCACAGCTCCTCCTCCTCCTCCTCTCCTCCCACCCACGTCCCCTTACCTCTCCACCCTGCCCAAGTTGAGCATACAAATTGTATTCCTGTGATAACAAGTTTTCTCTCCATGGCCAGCTGAGGCAACATTGAGGCAACCTTGAGCTGTTTGTTGGGGTGGTAATTGCGTGTGGAGGCAAAGGGTTCGAATGGAGGAGACAGGGCTGATCCACTGTGCTGCTTTGGTTTCTTGGTGGCTAGGACTGAGGCAGACAGTATAACAGAAGGGAATGAAATGCCATTCATATATCCTCCCAGGTGCATTCTGGCTGGCAGGCAGAGAGCATATTGCCTTGGTTTGTTAACTCTCAGAAACGTATGGGCAGCTCTGGTTGGCTTCTGTGAAAGCTTGGATGTTGGATGTATAGGTGGATGCCAACGCTCTTGGGTCTGACTGCAGGTCAGAGTGGCCTCGGCGAGGACCACCATCCCCACTTGGGTGCTGGTCTTTGTTCAAACAGCCACGTTTGCAGGAGAAGCAGGGGATTCCTGCCTGGTGGAGCATGTTTGTGCTGAGCATCTCCGTGGTCCTCCTTCTTTGCTCCCATCGCTCGCTAAAAAGGAAGGGGGGGGGGGAAAGCCTCATCACCAATCCGGGCTCAGAAGCAGCAGCAAACGACCTGAATCACCATTCAGATGTAGATACCAGACCAATAACGAGTATTTGCTGACAGCCCATTGGCCACACATCTTTGCATGAGCCATGCCACGTCTCTTTATTATGACTAACAGACACACTTGCAGAAGTCAGAATCTATTTCCAGGTGATTCACGAGTGTGTAGGAAAAGGGGGGGGGGGGGGGGGGGGAACAACAGACTAAATACACCTGGTAATTTATTTGCTATGAATAATTTGAGCAGCCCCAAGTGATGGACATATCTTAGTTATTTATCCTGGGGGTGAAATTTGCAGGTGCTGCAGACACGGTGTGCTCCAGAGCAGGCCCTCCTTTTAACGTTTGCCTCCCCCGCCCCAGTATAAACCTCTATGGCTATATTTGGAACAAGATATAAGACATGCTTCATCCAAGTCTTTCATTAATTGCCATTTCTGGAATCTCCTGCCAGATAAATTATTCCCCACAGAATCCCTGTCTTAAGGGTTAGGAAAGGGTTACTGAGCGTGCCTTCCCATTTGGGCTGCGTGGGTGGAAATATCGTTGGCTTTCATCTCCAAACCTGTAAAGAACAAGCAGCTGCTGAAGAGATGGGCGCCTTGTAAATCATTGCAATAAATAAATACTGAAGCGGGCGTATCATCGTAGGCATGGCTCTGTGCAAGGGCTGGGTGCCGGACCCCGACCCCACAGGACTGGCTCTGGAGGAGACATCCGTGGTTGCTCTTCTTTGCTCTGCCCTGGAGTGGGTGGTTTGCCCTCACGTGGCTCCTGGTGAGCGCTGGCTGCAGTTTTGGGCCAAGGTTGTTGGAGTTTTTCCTTGTGGGTTGCAAGAGAGTAATTTTCTGGAGCCCAGCCCCTCTGTGTTAGTCGGCAGAATAGCTAATACGAGTGGTGGCTCCTCCGTATCTCACATTTTGTGTCACCATATTGTAACTGCAGGGTTGTGTCTTCTGGCACCACCGGACTGTGATGCATTTCATTATTTTTGGTGTTAAAATTCAGGGAGATTTTTCCATCAAATATCTTTGTATTTGTTTCCAGAAACAAATGATTAGCATTAGTATTCATTAGTATTCGTGTTAACAATTGATAAAGGGCCCACTACTGTAGTATCTGTGCATAGCACACAAAATTCAATTAAAAATATAATAATTTCCTCAAGCCATGATCATATAATCTGTACCATCCCCCAAAACTCGTTTCTGAGACTTCCCCCAAAGTTTACTGCAGAAGGATCTGTTTTTCAATGAAAAAGGGCTCTGAGTCAAGGATGCTGCGGTCGAACAAGCAGGACCAGGCTGGGGAGGGCGGGAGAAGGCATGTACAGCACAAACCAGGAATGCTTTTCAGTAGTGCCAGGCCAGGGCAGCTCTGCTCCCAGTCGTCCTGTCTGTCCTGCGGCAGAGTTGGTGTGCCCGGGTAAGGCTGCATCCCCCACCCTGGCAGGGTGGATCTCCAAATGGCTTAAGGGATTAGGGTCTTCTCCATCCAAATGCTTTGTCGCCTCCATCCTTCTGGTTGCCTCATTTTTTGGAGTCCAGCGGCGATGTTTCCCTCTCTCCTGGCTCTGCAGACTTGTTTCACAGCCTCACTGGGCAGGTGGTCAATCTGACGCCCAAGGAGGGTGCTGGAGACCGTTGCATGGCTGGAGACCGCAGCCCTGACACTTCCTCTTGAGGAACAGCTTCTGCAGTCCTGAAGAGGTCCCCTTACTGCTGGGGACCCATGGCCAGACTTCCCACCAGCATGTGGTGTCTGACATGGCATCTAACTCACAGCTAACACCCCAGAGCAAACAGCCAGTCACTCAGAGTCTATATGTGTCATGTGTAGGCACGTTCCCCGCTCAAGGACATGTGGCATTATTCTGCTCTGCTGAGCCTCTGGGGGTAAACCAGCAAGGAGGGACGGATGCCACCACAAACCTCCAGCAAGCAACAAAAGGCATCTTGGAGGCATCCAGGCTCCTGCAAAGGCGTGTTTGGATGGAAGCCGTTGCATTTTCAAACAGTATGGGTGGGTACATGCTTTGTGGTTTTCCTGAAGCTGGTTCACTTGGTGAGGTCAGTGGCAGGGTTGAATTTTCAATAAACAAGAGAACTGACTGGCTGTTTAGACCTTGTTTCACTCGTTCAGTCCAAAGCTGTGTTTGCCAGACAAGCTTGGTGCTGCCAACCAGCATCTCAATATTTGATGTGCTTTGCACAGAGTGAAGTCTACTGAGGGTCTTGGATTTGAGGCAGAAGAGCATCTGGCCAGCTCTTACTACCATGGAGCATCTCTTGCTGACAGGAGCATCTCTTACAACTGCAGTCCAGCTCCAGCAATTCAGGACCTAAACAACATGCTTAAAACCTCCCTGTGTGCTCTGGAGGTTATCCAGATTATTTTGGACCATACGACAGATGACTTCTCCAGGGTTATGGCAGAAAGCATGTGGCCATCGGCACTCATAGAGTCCTACCTTTACACTGGGAATATGTCATGGGGAAGAAATGACCTTCAGTGATTAAAATATCCCAACCCACCCCTGGAGCTTCACCCTGAGATGCTGAGAACAGTTGTGTGAGTGGGGAGAAGAGAGGTCTGGAGTCCTGGCAGTAAGATAAATTGGCTGTTCATCAGATCCTTGATGGGTCTTGAGTGTTATCTTCTCACAGGCTTTGTATTTCTGGTGAATATGTTTAACTCAAGTGCCATATCAGTGTATGTGAGAAGAGCCGGGAGGAAATTATATGGCCTTTGCGCAGTTTGGTTCACATAGGTGGGAAGTTAAACGTGAGCTTAACCCTGCTGTGGGCCTGGCTGTGTTTATGGGGGCAGATCTTTCACAAGAGTAGGCACATTGACCAAAGAGGGCAGTTCTGACAAAAAAATCTAAGTCCACCTTGTCAGTATGTGTGATGCTGACAGATCCTAAATAAATGGAGTGGACCCCAATTGAACCACCTTTCACTAAAATAACAGATGCCCCTGAAACTTGGAGCACCGCAGCCCTCAGGGACATCTGCGGCAACTGCCTTTAAACACCATTCATTTCATTCATATATCCAAATACAAAATGTGGTACTGGGGCACAAGACATAGATTTGCAAGAACTCCGAGCCTATGAACGGGTGTTGGGATTACATAAATCAATAGGAGTATTTTCCTCTGTATCTTTGCATCTTGACCAGACCTCCACTTTTCATGTTATTTAATTGTACTAGAAGAATAACAGTGAGATAATATTTTTGAGCATATCCCCTGTTTGCAGAACACAGCAGTTGGTCATGTATGTCTGAGCTCCATGTGCTTTCCACGTGTAGCTTTCGACTGATGTCAATGATCCAGAAAAAGGCTACTCCAGAGCTCACCTGAAATACCAAACCCTGCAGGTCGTTCCCTGCTTTTCATCCAGCCTTGGACTGGCCCCTGTGTTTCTCCATGCCTGACGGGTAGCTGGGAATAATCACACTTCTGTGCTTCATCCTGCACCAAGGAGGATGGCTGTATTACAGCCGATGAAGCCGTCAGCCTCCCCAGAAACAGAGGCGGGTGAGTACCTGAGATAAACAGTTCAGCCTTGGCACTTTTCTTGAAAGTTGTTGCTTCTATTTAAGAGCTCGCGTGCCTGAAAGCCTGTCTGGTTTTTTCTGACTGTATCAGTTGGTCTAATAAAAGATACTACCTTTCCATACAAGCCTGCTCTGCACTTCTGAGCTTAGGTCATTTATCCTTCACTTCATGCTGCTGACAATGACTGAGGCTCCCTGGCCATACAATATCTAGGAAGTCAATTCTGTGTCAAGCCCTTGGGTTTACATGCATGGCCACAGTGAATATACTCATTCACTCATCAAGCTCATCAGCTCTCCCTCCTGCTGCTTTTGCTGCAGAGAAAGCAAACGGTGATCTCCACGGACCCTTCCCTGGGGACATGGGCTGATGCACCCAAGGACCTCATGGGGCTCTGTAGCATGGGTCTACCCAACATAGAGGAATCCCACTGGGTTTCCACTGGGCATTTCCCACCCTGGAAAGGATGAACCACTCTTTAGCCACTCGTTAGCTATTATTTAACAGCTAATGTTGCTAATGAAAGGCCAGGAGGTGGCACAGAGGTGGCACTTCCCCAGGAGTCTCTTGCAGGGGTTGCACCCAGAGACCCTTGGTGGGTCCTGTGGAGCCCAAGCTACTGTCTGACTCTGCGTGGACAGTTTTGGTGCTCTCTGCCCCAGCGTTACGCACTTCACAGTGACAGCAGTGTCAACCCAAGTGGCTGCTGACCTGGCTGCAGTCAGTATTGCTCAATGCAGCACTTCCACATGAACACACGCAGAGAACTATGCTTAATTTTCTGATCCAGAAAGGCTGCTATAATTTGGGCACAAAATCATCCTGTAAGGCAGTCCTGCTGGGTCACTAATCAGGACCTTCACTCCCATCATCCCCACCCCAGGGGCTGTAAGAAGACCTGCAACAGTAAAATGCACTGGACCTGCCCACGGAGTTGGCAGGGGACAGGTTTCCCAGCATCGGTGGCTCCCCAGGGTGACTGGCCAGACTGCAGGGTTATCACCTGCAGGGAGCCTGACCCAGGAGGGAAATCCCCTGGTGAAAAAATATACATCACCTTCCTCATTAACAGCAGACTACAAAAAAAAAAAAAACCACCAACAAAAACAACATGCTGCAAAAGAATAATGAACAGATCACCTGTGAGAAATCAGTTCTGTAAATGCATATAGCACTGTGTTAAAGGATGGAGTGTTTATAGGAGATCACGTACTATCACGGGCAGATAAAATGAGCAGAACAAAAATTAAGTTTTGAAAGGGTTGTAAACTTCAGCTTCAGGGTGTAAACCAGGTCCTAATTAATGGGGGCTGAGAGGAATATTTAGTTTTGTAGCAAGTTATTCTACAACGCGCTCCCATAGAGCATGGTGCCTTCCCAGGAAGCATCTCTTGTTGGACAGTGTGAGAAAGCAGAATCTGGGCAAACCAGATCGTGGGATGATCCAATCTGCCACATCCATCACTGCTACCCTCTTCTGTCATGAATGTGCAGGGTAGTGATCTGCTCCATTAAATCTCTCCGTACAGAAGGCTATATCTGTGTACCTATTTGTAGCTGCAGTTGCATGAATGCTTCTCTCAGGGCTGGGGGGGAGACTGAGCAAGAAATACTGCAAACATGCACAGAGAATAACCCATAAGTATGTAGTCTGTTCCACGCAGCATCTGTGAATGCATCAGTGCTGTGTGCTTGTATGAGCCGGTGTGTGCATACATTTTACATATATATCTCTCTCAGAAAATATTATTTGATGGCTTGTGATTAAATGGGTCGTTTTTTAATATGTGACACATGCATAAAGAAATGCATGTATGCACTTGCATGTAAAATAACCAAGTACGAAGGAAAAGTATCAAGATAATCAGCCTGTGCACTGAGCTAATGCTATGTATTTGTAAAAAGCATTGCAGTCGGTGGGAATCTCACCAGGTCACGCAGAAGAGTGAGGAGGGCTGGTGTCCTCAGTGTCTGTGAAAAGCACCAGAGACCTGAAAGTCTTTCCAAAACGTGCTCCCTTCAGTTAAAAATCAATCAAAAATCCCCTCCCTTTCCTAGTGCCTGAAGCATAACAAAAGGTTCTTTAAAGATCTATTATTTTCCAGCAACTAAAAGTTTGGATTGGGGGTATTTTCAAATTATAGGTGCTGTTCCCTTTGCCTCTCACTTTTGGCAATTGCAGCACTGCAAGCCCGACCGTGGTTCCTGCGAGGAAGAGCAGGAGGAAGATGAAGGCAGAAA
This sequence comes from Nipponia nippon, assembly GCF_047370975.1. Taxonomy (NCBI): domain Eukaryota; kingdom Metazoa; phylum Chordata; class Aves; order Pelecaniformes; family Threskiornithidae; genus Nipponia; species Nipponia nippon. The sequence continues at coordinate 28,974,377 of NW_028262391.1, read as the reverse complement.
TACAGCTCTATTTATGCTGATACTAGATCTCAGGCTACATGATCTCATCTAATTTAAAGTTGCTCCAAATGAACTATCTCCAAGAATATAATTTTAATGTTTCCGTATCAGGCCATTCTTATCTTTCTGTATTACCATGATATCATTCAGGAATAATAATCGCACTATTAGTTTTGGTGTCTAAACAAGCTGGCGAGGAGAAATGGATTTCAGTCACCGCCCTGGAACTCGCTGCTGTCTCAAAAAAAAAAAAAAAAAAAAAAAAGATGCGAAGTTTATAAACCCCATCCTCGGGGGATGTACAACTGCAACAGATGCCCTTCCAGGACAGACGATTTAGGGTAAAAATGGAAGTATTTAAGGATGGAGGCGTTGGCATCTCCAAGGAAATCTTTCTTTTCCTCTCCGCCTTTTTTTAACGGGGGCATATATGGGATGTAAATGAACAAAATACAGCCCGAAATGCCCCGAGCTGATCGGAGAGTGTGTGTGTGATGCATCCAGGCAAAGGCACCAGCCAATGAAAACAAGGCTGCCTATTTTTTATCATTAATATTGCGAAGCAACATTAACTGATTGGAAAGACTTTTCGGGAGCAGGCAGAGCCCGCGAGCCATCACTCCTTTCCGAACGATTTGTCTTGCTATCCGGATTTTTGAGAACGACGCCAGGTTTCCCTCGTTTAATCTTCGTGAGGGATGACGAATGATAGAATTCCCCCCCCCCCCGCCGCCCCCGAAGAATCTGAGAATAAACAATGAAAACAAAGGGAGTTTTGTATTTTAAACGGCGGAGGGGAAAACACAATATACTGAGGCGAGGGAGTCGGGGGAAGCGGCGCCAGCGCGGGTTTAAGCGCGGATGCTACGCGCGGCCGCGCACACCCGGCCGCGGCCGCTCCGCGGGGCAGAGCGCCGGCAGCCGGGGCCGCTGCTATCGCTGTTTCCACGGGGGAAGTGGGGTAAAAAAAAAAAAAAAAGTTTCCACGCGTGTCACCCTACCACGGCCACGTGCAAGCCCGCAGGTGCCCGAGCGCTGGGCAACTCCGCCCCGGCCCGTGGCGGGCGTCCCGACGGGGCTACCGGGACGACGCGTGGCATGGAGGTCCCCGAGGGGGGGTAACGCAGCCGGGGGGGGGGGCAGCCGGGAGGAAGGGGCCGCCTGCAGCCCCCTTTTTTTGTTTGCGGGTCCCGTACGCTCGCAGTGGCTGCTGGGGGTGGGGGGGAGGCTCGAGGGAGCCCACCTTGGGAAGGGAACATTTCCACGGAGAAGGTCCGGTGCCGTCCCGGGGGGGTCCCAACCGCAGCCCCCGCTCCGGGCACGGGGCTCCCGGCGAGGGCTGTGAAATTCGCGGCTCATTTCTGGGCTCAACGAAAAAAGCTGCCGGGATGGCGCTGGCGGCAGCAGAGCCAAAGCCTCCGGCGCTGCCGGCCCCGTCCAGGTGAGTGGACTCTAAATCATATGCCCCCCTCTTCTTCTTCCTCCTCCTCTTCCTCCTCCTTCTCCTCCCCGGGCCCTCACGCACACGGCTCTGCCGGGAAATGAAAATCATTTATTGCAAGCGGAAAGGAAGAAAGCAGGAAATAAGGTCGAGGGTGGTTTATGCTAGTAATATTATTATATTTATTAATATAAATATTAATATTAATATTTGGAGGAGGGGGGTAGGCAGGTACCCACCAACAACAGCACCCCGGCACGGAGCGGACCGCGGCGGCGGCTCCCCGCCGGGCAGAAGGCGAAGTTCCCGGCGGAGCGGCGGCCGTGCCCCGGCGCGGGGTACGGGGGGAGCCCGGAGGGGCCGGGGCGGCCGCCCCCGCCTGGCCCGTGGAGCCCCCCCCGCCTGGCCCGGGGAGCCCCCCCCCCGCCGCGCCGCCGGCCCGACTTCTCGTTTCTCTGCCCGGTCGCTTTCGGGAAGGGGCGGGCGGGGGCAGGGGGTGGCCCGGCGGGGCCTTTTCGGAGCAGGTTTGTTAAGCAAAGCAGGTGCTAAAAACCAATAAGCCTGGAACAAACGCGGTCCCCGCCGGGAGCTGGGACAATTGTTTCCATTTAATAAATATTTTCCCCACGGGCGTTTCGCGGGAGGCAGGCAATTATTCAAAGCAAGCCGGGACGCGGGCCGGCTCCCGGGGTTAAGCGGGGCTGCGGAGCGGCGAAGGGGGAAAGCGGGCGGGGTTATAAGCGAGAGAGCGGCCGGGCGCACGGCGGAGTGCAGCGCTCGCAGCCCCGACGGCGGCGGCGGCGGCGGCGTCGGCGGCCGCGGTGGTGGGGACCCCGGAGGGCGCCGGGACCGGCCCCGCTCCGCACCCCGGCGGGATGGGGGGAGGATGGGGACGACCCCCTTCGCTTCTCTCGCCTCCCCCGCAGCTGCTATTAGCGCAGCAACTCACAAAAGCCTTCTTTTTAATCCGCGCGTTTGAAGGTGTGGGGGGGTGTCCTCCTTTCCCCTCCTTTCTTCCTCCTCCTCCCTCCCCTGTCCCCTCCCCTCCTCTTCCTCTCGCCCTTCCTCTCTCCCTCTCTTTTTAAGGGGGTCCCCCTCCTCGCTGATTGGGCGCCCGGCCGCGCTGTGAACGCCCTGCCGCTATGTCAGCCTGCCCGCCGCAGCCCCTCGCCTTTGAACTGCCCCGCGTCGCTCCGCGTCCCCACCGCCGGCCCGCTGCAGCGCCCGGCGGCTCCCCGCCCGCCTAGCCGCCCGCCGGGCCCCGCGGGCCGCTGCTCCGCGCTGCTCCGCGCCCCTCCGCGCCTCTCCGTGCCCCGCCCCGGCAGGGCTCCCGCCGGGGACGGCGTTGGCGGAGGACCTGTGATGATCAGCTGAGCCCGCTCCTCCCGCTCCTCCGGCTGCCTCGGCCTCCTCCTCCTCTTCCTCCTCCTCCTCCTCCCGCCGCCGTCCGGCGCCCCGCACCGCAGCGCCCCGCCGAGCCGCCCGCCCGCTCGCCCGGCCGAAGCATGTCCAAGCCCAGCGACCACATCAAGCGCCCCATGAACGCCTTCATGGTGTGGTCCCGCGGCCAGAGGCGCAAGATGGCCCAGGAGAACCCCAAAATGCACAACTCGGAGATTAGTAAGCGGCTGGGCGCGGAGTGGAAGTTGCTCTCCGAGGCGGAGAAGCGGCCCTACATCGACGAGGCCAAGCGGCTGCGGGCGCAGCACATGAAGGAGCATCCCGACTACAAGTACAGACCCCGGCGCAAGCCCAAGAACCTGCTCAAAAAGGACAGGTATGTCTTCCCTTTGCCTTACCTCGGGGAAACCGATCCCTTAAAGGCCGCCGGGCTTCCCGTGGGGGCCACTGACTCTCTGCTGAGCTCCCCGGAGAAGGCCAGGGCTTTCCTGCCTCCCACCTCAGCACCTTACTCCTTACTTGACCCCAGCCAGTTCAGCTCCAGCGCCATTCAGAAGATGACTGAGGTTCCTCACACCTTAGCCACCAGCACCCTGCCCTACGCCTCCACCTTGGGATACCAGAACGGGGCGTTCGGCAGCTTGAGCTGCCCCAGCCAACACACCCACACTCACCCCTCGCCAACTAACCCGGGCTATGTCGTGCCATGTAACTGTACCGCTTGGTCGGCTTCCAGTTTGCAACCTCCAGTTGCCTACATATTATTCCCAGGCATGACCAAGACTGGGATAGACCCCTATTCTTCAGCACATGCGACTGCCATGTAACACCCACCCACACCCCCACGGGCGCGTGTGTCTGTGTCCCTCCCCGGGTGGCAGCTGGAACTGGGATTCCTTCGTGTGCATGTACATAAAACCTGCAGAAGCAAAAGGCCACCAGAAACAGGACTCTGCTGCCCGCCACGGGGCCGGGACAGACGCGGACGCTGCCTCGGGGACTCGGAGATGCTCTCGCCTAAACCTCGCCTAAACCTGAGAGCTGGCCCCAGGTTCGGGGGGGGATCTGCAATCGCGGGTCAGATAGGAGCCCGACACTTGTAAGAGTTGTAAATGTGTTTAAAAAAAAAAAAAAAAAAAGCGAACCTTGAACTGCCCTTTCGGGACAAAGCGGGGAAGAAAAAGAAAAAAAGAAAGAGAGAGAGGCGGTTTCGATTTTTATTTATTCTCTTAACGTCTATGAGTTCTCCAGGGTCTCATGTCACTTGGACTTGACTTTGGGAAGTCGCAGTCTTACTATGTTTTTTTTTGTTTTGTTTTCCTTTTGCACATTAAAAGACGAGATCAGCTGTGTTATATATATAAATATATATATATTTTGCCACCACGCACTACTAGGTAAAATTGCTTTTCATGTCAGAAAAAGGTTCTTCAAAGTTAAAAAAAAAGGGGGGGGGGAGAAACATTTATATTTAAAACATATGATAGTGTTTGCTTAATTTAAAACAGATAGTTCTTAAATTTGTGTGATCCAGT